>NC_056745.1:272356903-272394403 GCF_019279795.1 Protopterus annectens | reverse complement strand
CTGCCCCACTGGTAGGTAAGCTGTAGTCATACCTATTGAGTTGTGTGTACAGTTTGTTGTCACTGATATGGTGGGAGGGGTGACAGTGATGTGTATTAAGAACTGTGGTAACCTTGCTGCATGACTTGCTCACACCTGTGTCCATCTTTATGTCTTTCAGGCAAGATGTCACAATGAAGTATTCCGGTTTACTCAGCAGCTGAGAATGACATTGTGGTAAGCCAATTAATCCAGCACTACCCTGTCTTGTTTGGCCAGGCAGCCCATGATCAGCAGGAACAGACTGCCCTATGGAATGACCTAGTCCACAGGGTCAATAATGTTGGACTGTACAACCGCTGTTATGAGCAGGTCCGGCATCATTGTTCTGACCTGCTTCGCAATGCCCATTGGTGTGCTGCTGCAGTCTGGGGGGATCACCTTGCAATGGGAGGGCCATGCCATCCATCCCCCATGACACATGTGGAGGAGCTCCTAGCCAGCCTCGTGGCACCTGCTCATCCACACAGCCAAAAACTACTGGACACCATTGTGGAGGTGGGTGCTACCCACACACTGGCCGAGGAGCAATCAGGTAAGGCCAAAGGGCACATCAGTTGACCACTGTTGCGTATACATCCACATCTGTACAGGTAGATCATGCATATCTGACATGTCATAGATACAGTTTGTTGCTGCATAATAGTGATAAACAGATGTGCATATGTGGTAGTATTGTGGACATGTACTGTTGATGTATTGTAATGCTGCACCCACCCTGTAGCAATGCCACAGGTGTGGCCACTGACTTTGCATCTCTCACCATCTTATGTAGGTCCCTCCGGTATACCACCAAGGCAGCAGCCTGTAGCTGATGAGTATGGTTTATGTTGATGCTTGCCAATACACCGGGCATGTAATGGCTATGGTATATTCCATGCACACATCTAACACACCTACCCAGAATGCATGCTGTACATGTGCATGTATTGTTGCTGTTAAATGCATGGCATCACAGTGGTGACCATGATGGGGTATTGGAAGGGTATGTCAGACACTTGCAAGATAAATAACTTCCTGTCATTGTGGAATGTGTCCACAGGGAGTAACATAATGGTGGGAGACATGGCCTAGAGTAGGGACATGTTTGAAATATCACCTGTATACAGTGCAACACCAGTGTATATACCTGTAGGACAATGGAAACTGTTGCAGAGTTACACTATGACATAACGTATTACTGTGGTCCACATTACCAGTTGGGACTAGGCTGTAACATGTGGTATTCAGTGTATGGGACACTGCGAACTGACACATGTGTAGGCCTTACTTGTCAAGCATCTGCAAAAAGACTGAAGGTGGGGGGTAGTGTCAGCATGACACACCAGTGCACTGCAGCAGGGATCCTAAGGATGCTAAGAATGGCTGTATCTGCACATAGTCAGGTTCAGGAACTGTGGCAAACATAAGCCTACTCCCACAGCAATAATGATGGCAGTGTGTGAACACCAAGGGATATGCACATGAGTAGACCTTGCAATCATGCAGATTAGGGAGACATGTGTAGGGCAGACTGAACATACACTGGGAAATGCAGGTGGCCCATGCTAGTATACCCCTGCCAGAAGTAGTGACTGCTGTAGTACACATAACAATAGGTGCAACAAACTGTCATGATAAGGGTGTGCACACATATGCCCACATGGAGTGTATGCATCGTGGCCAGCATCTGCACACCTAACACATTCCGTAGACACTGCATGTGAAAGTACAGGGCATATGTCACATATTGGGCTCATGTACTGTTAATATATGCGGTGATGTGGTCCCATGGCAGATCAAGGAAGGTGCGTCATATCAATAAGGGTGTGTCCACTCCCCATAGCCATGGTATGCTCTGACGGTTGTCATTGTAATAGTATTGGATTGGTCATACATGGCCCTCTGATGTTGAGGGCTGTAAATCAGACATCAGGCACTCACAAATGACATCTGTCCACATACCATCCCATGGATGTGTTGCTGAAAAACATAGGGGCTGTGAGCATTAAAGTTGACATAACTGACACAGTACTACACATTCAGTAATGGGTTGTACACTTGTGAGGTGTGGTGCACAGTACATGGCAGGGTGCAGAACAGGTGCACAACAATACTGTGTACATGGGTGCAGTGGTATCCAGGAGAAGGGGCATCACCTAGTAACACAGCACATGCATCACACACATGTATAGTGTTGCTAGCATGGATTGACTATAGCTGCACTGCATGCTGTTGTGTACCATATGTTATGCATGTTGACAGATGGGTAATAGGAGGACTGTGTGCACTATCATTGTGCAACCTCACATGTATGTGTGTGTGTGTGTGTGTGTGTGTGTGTGTGTGTGTGTGTGTGTGTGCATCCTGGTGGGTGGTTAGTTTGTCTGTAGGGTCACTCTGATGAAGTTGAGGGAGGTTGATGCATGTAGGATGCGTGTGTGCATGTGTGTGTGTTTGTGTGGATGTCCAAGTATGCACATGTGTGATTGTGGGGTTGTTCATACAGCAGTACCTCCCTTTGGGATCCTGCAGTACATGGACATGAACTGCCACGATACACCAGGAATACTTGTCATGTATGTAATCACAGGACAGCTGATAGTATAATAAGGTCTGTAGCATTAAACAGGCATTGAGAGGGAAAGTAGACACCAGGTATACCCTTAATATTGCATTCAGCAGAGAGGTGATTGACAACCCACGTATGCAGCACTACAAATGCATTGGGGAAGGACTAGTCAACACCAGGGAATGTATCCATATATTACAGTTGTCACATAATAGGCTGATTGAGCAGCATAGCTGGCATGTACTGAGCAATACATACACATGACACTCCAGTGCATGATATTATGGAGTTAACATAGTAGCCCACACATATAGGGGCCATGCTCATGATGTCTGGACATACACAGGGTGAATACTGAATGACAGCAGTGAGGCCATGTAAAACCACTCCACTCAGGTTAGGCAGGTAATGGAGTAACAGGTCTTATGTTGTGATCACTTTTCTAGGCATTTAGAGGACTGATACATTAATAAGTGGTATCAGTGAGTGTATGTTACCAAGTGTGATGCAGCATGGGGAATGCATGGGAATATACGTGGGACTGTCTGTAAAGTCACAGACAGGTAGGTATTAAGGTGGTTTGTTTGTGTGTGTGTGTGTGTGTGTGTGTGTGTGTGTGTGTGTGTGTGTGTGTGTGTGTGTGTGTGTGTGTGTGTGTGTATATATATATATATATATATATATATATATATATAGATATATAGATATATATATATGTGTGTGTGTGTGTGTGTGTGTGTGTGTGTATTGTTATGCAATGCTGTACAGGTCTTAAAGTGTGTTTATTGTTTTCCCCCACAGGTGGCGTGGTGGGTCAGGGTCCCTCCTGTATGCATTCTGATGTTGGTGTCCATACAGATCGAAGATGATGATAGTACTGTTGAGGCACAGGTGGGGTTGTCAGGGGCTGAAACAGTGCCATCATTTGACATACCCCTTTTAGCCACCCCAATCTCACACACAGTTTCAGTGCCTATACATACCCCATCACCAGTGACCATAGTGGAGGGACAGCTGGTGTTTGGTGGCAGTGCACAGGAAAGTGTGGTAACCATGCCTACTGTGTCTGGTTGCAGCAGGCATAGCTGGATGTCTGACATTGCACCACATAGGCAGATGTCCCAGGGTGCTCGTGGTAGGGCCGCTGGTCATCATGCCCCTAGCAGACGCGACGCAGCTGGTACCAGCAGGTGTATGTTTCAGGCTGTCATGGCGGTGCAGGCACGTATGGAACATTACACCAGACAGGGCCTGAGGCTGCAGAGTGCTGCTCTCACATCTGCAAGTGACAACCTCCGTGAACTGTCTGGTGCCATCCATGCATTTACTGAGCTCATGGATAGATGGTCTGGTGAGATGATGGCCCTCATCGACCATGGTTTGTCTGTGCTTGAACGATTGGTTGGAGTGCGGCAATGGCCACGTGGATGTAGGCCAGCAATGCCAACAGCTTGCAGTCAATGTGGACTTGCTAGGCCACCAAGGGGCTCCTGTAGTGGCAGTACCAGTCCCGGAACTGTGGGGGGGATGCTTTCCACACCACACCACAGCAGGCCATGAGCACGTGGTCCTGGCCAGTCCCAGGAGAGACCTGGTTCCAGCGGACATTTGTCTTCATCAGGTGAGAGTAGCACATTGAGGCCTGTACCTGGACATGCCCAATGAACCCCTGGCAGGCACAGTCCACATGTCCATGGCCGGAGGCAGTGAACTGCAAACCCTGCCAGGTATGGTCTGCAGCTGTCCATAAACACCTGTGTAAGGCAGCCACATGGCAGAACTGTGTGAATGCATACCCACACACTATGCAAACACACCTAGGGCAACCCCATACCTACACACACCACATCCCCACACCCAGTTCACCTCATTATACCCCTTACCCACACACATGGTGTCAAATGCATGGCCCACCCTCGACCTCTGTCAAACTGACAACACACCCTCTGCATATGATGATACCTATGCCACATCCCTGTGATCCATATTGTCAATGCAGGGACAGGCTAATATGGTTCATATGCACACAGTGACTGTACTACAGTGTACCAAAGTACTGCAGTGTAACATGTTGTCAGGACTAAAGTGTAATGCATATATGTCAGGTAGTGTAGCCATCCAGCAATGATGTATTATAGCTGTTAGTGACACTGGTTGATTGTGGTCTCTATAATGTTATCCATTTGTGTTGTAGGTGTACATGTGTCAGCATGAGGATGGTCTGCAGTCATATTCCACAATGGGGTATGGCACTGTGGTGACACCATGTCTGTGACATATTTGGGGTACAGTTGAACATGTCACAGGTTTGTATAACAGTTATTGTTTGTGCCACATGGACAGGTGACCCGCTGGGATGTGTACAATCTGTAACCTGATGCAGACCCATCCACATACACGCCCACTGTTACTTGGCAACACTGGGACTAAACCCCTATCTAGGTATGTAGTGATACTGAAGTGTGTGGCTTTCATTGCCCACACCACACAGCATTTAGGATGAGGTGTGTTCCAGGTTACATGTTACATGCAGAACATCCCCAGACATGTACAGTATGCTAATGGGGATGTGTTTACAGTGGTATCCTGCCACCTGTCATGTGGCAGCAGGCAATCTATCGACAGATACGACTGTGGTGACTCTCAAGGTGAAAGTGACATGCATCAGCCAAGCCTCCAGGTGCCTCCTGCACATGGCCACTGAGGTGAGCAAGTTGACATGTATGCAACATGCATTACTACATATGGTTAGTGTCTGTGATGGAGACCTGCACCCAAGCATGTTCTGTTGACTGTTGTAGTGTAGTGGAGGTACCCATGGCATGTGGTACGTACAAGGTGTTATTTCCTATATGTGCCAGCTCTTACACAGCTGGGCAGACATGTCAGTGTTAATCAAGCTTAGGTTGCCTGTACATATCCCAGCTAGATACCTGCCATCTGCACATCTGTACAGGGACTGACAGTCATCAGCTTGGAAATTAACTATGCAGTAGGATGAATGTGTTGACAAATAGACATTTGACAACAATATGTATGCCATAACTACATATCAGAGACCCTCACTAACATGTGCTGTACAGACGGTAGTCTACAGTTACATTTCACATGTTGGATCATTATCCAGTAGGGGTTATATACTGTAACACAGCTCACACACCAGGGATACAACAGGGAGTCATCAGAGTCTAGCTATGCTTGCAGGTGTGCCTGTTGTCAGTACTACATTTAGCAGTCTACTCTTGCCTGGGTAAGCACTGTCAACAGTAGTACTGCCATGATACACTACATGCCAGTGTGACAGCACATGCCTTGGACTACTACCCCTGTATGTAACACTTTCACATGGATAACAGTGCTGTACAGGCCTCATATATGTCTGTGTCCCAGACATGACACTCACAACCCTTGCTACTGTATGTACATGGCATTATGTACACTTATTACAGATGTCATTACCCAGCTATGTTATCAGACTGGGTGGTGTGAACTGGTTACCAGGGCTAAGCCATGCTTAGCAAGTGTCAGCATTGCTGCAATATAACAGCTAAGCTGATTTGTGCACTGGTAAGCGAAACCTACACTGTATATGCGCCAGTACATTTACCCATAGCTTAGCACCACTTAGCTTTGTGCAAACCCACACAAACACACTTAAAGCTACTCAAAACTGCCTTAGCCATTCTGTATCCAACAACCCTTGTTCTGCCCAACAACAAAATGAACAGCCCTTGCAGGTCTTGAACCCAGGACCCTGTACACTATAGTCACAACACTTAACCACTATGCCATAACCACTGTGAAGACAGCTGTTGTTTTTCCAATATATCTGTCAATACACATATTGATTAGTATTGAACAATTGCCTTTACTTCCACAATTGTGTAGTACTTGTTATTAATATGACTGTTGCATCACATATGTTATTTTATCATAATGTACACATGACAGATACATACGGTGAGATACATCTGGGAGGGTATACACAACTGTGAGGTTTACACATGACAGGAATATGGATATATACATATAATAAGTTGATATATGTCTACATGTACATATACATGTGTATTCATACATGTGTATTCATACATATGTCTGTATACACTTCTGTATAGTGCAACATATATATGGCCATGTGTACATCTCTTCGTATATATATATATATATATATATATATATATATATATATATGTATATATAGATATATGTATATATAGCTATATATGTATGCACATCCTATGTGTACAGATATGCTTATTTATGTAGATATGTATGTAGATATCTATAACTATATGTGCATACATATCTATTCTGATATACCTATTACTGTCAATATAAATGTAAGACATCCATAAGTATATGTGCATATGTATCTCTATCTGTATATGTGTAGACATATATTGCTGTGTATATGTATATATCTGAGTGTTTATATATATATATATATATATATATATATATATATATATATATATATATTTATACATATATATATATATATATATATATATATATATATATATATATATATATATATATATATATATATATATATATATATATATATATATATATATATGGATAATTATACATGCATATATGTTCACCATATGTCCAGAACATGGAGTGAAGTCCTACCTCAGCCCCAATAATCCCAACCTCTTAGTGCAAGGGGATGTCAGATATGTATTGCAGATATATATGTAGACTATTGCTACTGTAATAGGTGTTGTCTTCACAGACATTTTGTGTGTGGGAGGTCACATCTGCCTTTAACATGTGCACCATTGGCTATTGACTGACATCCTAAGGACCTCATAGTACAGTACCACTGCTAGCACAGTAATGATCCTGTGGACTACAGCAGAGATATGGCCAATAAATGTGGATAGTCTGACACACTCTGGTCAGTCGTCAGTCCAGAGGTATACACAGAACCACTTAGTGCAAGACATGTCGACCAAGCCTGACAATGTGGATGTTAACAACCATGTAGATGGGTATATCATGTAAATACTGGTATACATTTGCCCCCATAGGTTATACATTCACTCACCCCTGTATGTCCTGACATATAACTGCTGGTACAGAGGTGACATGGCCACATACTACCCACTAGTTAGTGACATACATCTGTACAGCATTCCACTGCTTTGTCTGAAATACATGACTGTTATGGTGGCCTGACAGCAGTACATCTGGCAAGTATCTGGACATAACATCACACTGCGTAAGTACAATAAGCTGCTAGGCATGTAACAAAGCACTGTGCAGGCTACAGGCAGACTTCCACACTGGCCTCCATTTCTTATGGGGGAATACACATGTACCTGCATATATAGCAGGCTCTACAGGCATGTCACAGCACAGAGTAACAGACACCTGTGTGAAAGTGCATAACCACAACCAATGTGAACACAGCCACAGCCACATATGGTAAGCTAGCATAATATTACAGTATATTAACTATCTGATCAACACCATCCTCATATATGCCACTCACACACTAATCCTACAAATACATGGCCACTACACAGTGTGGTCCGATGCCTGTCTGTGGTATAGGACATGTGTGTGTTTGGCTCTACAAACATGTAAGCCGATAGGGTAACATACACTGGAGCAGCATGTAACATCAGATAGAACAGGACCAAGAACAATGACATCTACCATAGTCTCTACACAAGCCAAGGTACGTATTCTCAGTACACACACTGTCGAAAATCACCATAGGTACACAGACTTCAGTACTGTACACACAACCACAGAATTCCCAGGTTATGTCCTCTAATATAACCCCTACTATATATAACATGTGTAGCAGTCTGATATCTCACTGGCTTGTTATCAGATATGTCAATAAATTATGGAGTACAGAACATATGCACCTCTTACTGCATGACATATGTACAAAGGTTGACAGAGTTGTGGCTGGAGGCACAAACACAGGGCCAATATTGACCTGTTGCTGTGATAACCTCATACATTTACTGTTCTAACAGGGTTTGTTGTGACATATGTCCTATGAGGGATATGAAGTCAGTAACTCTCATGGCTGTCACCATGTACTGACTGCAACCCTTACACTATGCTTCTGCAGTTCACAGATAGGTGCTCTGTGAGTAACACAAGAAACAAAAGGCACCACACACTGCCCAGTCTGCCGATGACCCTACAGATGGGGGTTTCCTCAGAAACATAGCACTGTCATGACAGGTATTAAAACATGTAGACCGGCAATATCCACACACACCCCCTGTTAAACCAACATTATTCCAAATGCAGAATAGCAACACTTACATACTGTAGTCATGTCAGGCACATCCCCCTCCTGTGTGTTGGCCTGTTTCCACAGTGTATGTTGTTAGAGGTAAATCCCAGGTAAATCCCCAATCCATCTGTGATGCTGTTTGCCAAACACCAGATCTAGGTCCTGCTTACAGTGAATGAAAAGGCCCAACACCAATATGATGTTCCTAGATACTGTTGTGTGTTTCCATGCAATTGGCTATGGGAATGTTACCACAGCTGTTCCACATGCAATCAGCTAGAGGAGGGCTGCAATTTGTGCAGAGGCCATCAGTTGATCATGAGCATCACTTACAAAACACATGCTGCTGCCTAAGCAAAGCAGGTGTAGTTCTCCACATCCACCAGGGAGGGAGTGAGAGAGGCAGACAGAGACAAAGTAAGTCAGGGAGGGGGTGGGAGAGTAAAACCTAAGCATGTTTGTGTCACACACCTACCAGTACAGGGTATCAAATCCCTGCCTATGTATTGCTATCACATGTCGATGCAGTTATTGGATGTGCCACATAGCTTACATGTTGAGGAGCTCTCCAAACGTATATGTGATGGTGAGTGACATCTGCAACAGTGATATGGTAGTGATAACAATAGATGTAGTACACATGCCTGTCCACGTGGACAGGTGTCAGCATCAACACAGCCACACTCTCTCAGGGATTCACACACATTGACACACTTGGCAGGGTCAGGAATACACTTCCTCACTAGTTAGTTTTCCACAATACAGTACTGTGCAGGTATCACATGCACACAGGTGTTATCCAGAGGTTATATGGGCAAAGGGTATGTGGAGGTGTCTGACATCAGACATCATGCTTTAGTATGCCAATGGGGGTTGTAGTGCATGTGAATGTGGTCAGAAGCATCATACACCACACACACAGACACAGGGTGCAAGTACTGACATGCATGCATGCATTGCTTCATGGGTGTGTAGTGGTTGACTGTGCCAGAAGGCTATACAAGGCTAGGTGAAGGGTATACCTTGGCATCAGGCCACATGACAATGGTCTGCAGTTTGGCTCAGGGGTGTAGTGTCTGGATTGGCCCACACATGTGGGTATTGTATTCACCATCTAGTCACCTGGGTAACTATTGTATGTGGCCATTGCTGTTCAATGCTTGCCATGTATGTGTTCTTTAGTCCATGACATGGACGCTGTCTGGGATGTGCATGCATCTCACATGTATGTACAGTGACATGTGGAACTGTACCTGGGGTGTCTGGCCATGTTGCGTACACAGATTTTTATAATCAGATGTGCCTGTCCTGGCCTCATGTGCTGGGAACAGGTAATGGACAGCAGATTGACTCTGCACCTACATTGATAGCATGATACAGGTATTCCCTGGTGTCAGTGGCATCTGTCCATACAGGGCATGTGTATAAGGCATGTTATGTCCTTGGTGGGTCACATTTGATGGCACCATAGGTGTTGCAGGCATTCAGTGGGGAGCATAGTGAAGGCACACTGTCTGCATGTACGTACGTACTGCACTGATGGACAGGGTGCCATGCCCTCTGTAGTCCACTGCAATCACACCATGGTTACTATCTGTGGGCAATATGCAGGGTACTACCAACATAGCAGTTGTTGCCTAGGCAAGTGTGTTTGTGTATGAGACATGGGTTGAGAGTGTTCTCTGTGTAATACAAAGGTTGCTAACTTTGTTCACCAAGCCTTGATGTCACATGTAGGGGTATAGATTGCTACCCCAGCTTTTTGGCTATTTCACATCTGTCATCCTTGTAAGGTGGACATTGTGACATATAATAGGGCCACCATATAGGAAATTTGCAAAACCCACTCCACAATGAGTCCAGTTGTTACACACTCACAGCCACCTCCATACAGGATATGAATGACACACACACACACACACACACACACACCTGCCATGTCTGGGATTAGAACTCCTACCTAACTAGTTTATTACACTACAGATTTATGCAGTTACAGGAAGTGCCACTGAGATTACTGGGCTACATCTTTCCCAAAGGTGTATTTCACAGTGAATGACATCAACAGCTTTGCCAAAGTAGGGCATTTGATTTGTAGTGAGTGTGGCTAGTCTAAAAAGGCATTGCTCCCTACACAGACAAGGTAACACACACACAGGCATCTACACTTACCATGTGTGGGAATAGAATCCCTACTAAAGTACTATATTACACTACAACATTACACTGTTATAGGACACACCAGAGAGATTATTGGGATGCGTCTTTCCCAAAGGTGTATTTCTCAGTGAATGACATCAGCAGGCTTGCCAAAGTAGGCCATTTGATTTGTAGTGAGTGTGACTAGCCTAAAAGGCATTGCTCCCTACACAGACACACACACACACACACACACACACACACACACACACACACACACACACACACACACACACACACACACACACACACACACACGCCATGTGTGGGAATAGAACCCCTAGACAAAATACTATATCACACTACAGCATTACGCTGTTATAGGATGCACCACAGAGACTACTGGACTATACCTTTCTCAAAGGTGTATTTCACAGTGAATGACATCAGCAGCCTTGCCTAAGTGGGGTATTTGAATTATAATGTGTGTGACTAGCCTAAAAAGCATTGCTCCCTACACAGACAGAGACACCCACACAAAAACACAGTTGCCATGTCTGGGATTAGAACTCCTACCTAACTAGTTTATCACACTACAGCATTACACAGTTATAGGATGCGCCACAGAGATTACTGGGCTACACCTTTCCCAAAGGTATATTTCACAGTGAATGACATCAACAGCCTTGCCAAAGTAGGGCATTTGAATTGCAGTGAGTGTGATTAGCCTAAAAAGGCATTGCTCCTTACACAGACAGAGACACACACGCACAGTTTCCATGTCTGGGATTAGAACCCCTACCTAACTAGTTTATCACACTACAGCATTACACAATTATAGGACGTGCCATGGAGATTACTGGGTTATACCTTTCCCAAAGGTGTATTTCACAGTGAATGACATCAGCAGCCTTGCCAAAGTAGGGCATTTGAATTGTAGTGAGTATGACTAGCCCAAAAAGCATTACCCCTTACACAGGCAGAGACACACAAACACACTTGCTGTGTCTGGGATTAGATCTCTTACTTAACTAGTTACACAGTTATAGGATGTGCCACAGAGATTACTGGGCTACACCTTTCCCAAAGGTGTATTTCACAGTGAATGACATCAGCAGCCTTACCAATGTAAGGTATTTGAATTGTAGTGAGTGTGACTAGCCTAAAAAGCATTGCTCCCTACACAGACACACACACACACACACACACACACACACACACACACACACACACACACACACACACACACACACACACACACACACACACACACACACAGTTGCCATGTCTAAGATTAGAACCCCTACCTAACTAGTTTATCACACTACAGCATTACACAATTATAGGACGTGCCATGGAGATTACTGGGTTATACCTTTCCCAAAGGTGTATTTCACAGTGAATGACATCAGCAGCCTTGCCAAAGTAGGGCATTTGAATTGTAGTGAGTATGACTAGCCTAAAAAGCATTACCCCTTACACAGGCAGAGACACACAAACACACTTGCTGTGTCTGGGATTAGATCTCTTACTTAACTAGTTACACAGTTATAGGATGTGCCACAGAGATTACTGGGCTACACCTTTCCCAAAGGTGTATTTCACAGTGAATGACATCAGCAGCCTTACCAATGTAAGGTATTTGAATTGTAGTGAGTGTGACTAGCCTAAAAAGCATTGCTCCCTACACAGACACACACACACACACACACACACACACACACACACACACACACACACACACACACACACACACACACACACAGTTGCCATGTCTGGGATTAGAACTCCTACCTAACTAGTTTATCACACTACAGGATTACACTGTTTTAGGATGTGCCACAGAGATTACTGGACTACTCCATTCCCAAAGGTGTATTTCAAAGTGGATGACATCAGCAGGCTTGTCATAGTAGGGTTATGGGGAAGGCAGTATGTGTGTGCATGGGCCATAACCCATTTATCTAGAGGTTGACATGCTACATGCAGGCACATGCAGGGTTATATTCTGCAGGTAAGTGTATACAGCTGCTAGATGACTACTGCCTTGTACAGTCATGTTGCACAGCTAGCACTTTCACCACATAGTCTATAATGCTGATGTATACCAGTGGCTACTTTCTACAGTGAGTGACATTTACACATCATGTGGTTGTAGCCATATGACTGTGTGCTGGGTGGGACAGGCCTCATGATGGATGGCTCTTTGTCACAGTCACTCTCTTCCACACATCTATGTATGTCTACTTTTGGCATATTATAGTGTGTTGTCCTTGGATGTATGTCTGTATTCCTATCCAATGTGTGTGCAAAGCATGACTGGTGCATACTGAGGAGTATATACACTAACATCTGCAACTGTCAGGTATGTATGGTCCACTGTTGTTTGCAGACAATGGCTTCATTTGTTTAAGTGTATGAGCATGCCCAGTATGACCTTCTGTATTGAATGTGTGGATCCATTCCAGGCAGTTTGTACTCCAGTGCAGACCTTTGTGTTGTACACCTACAGGTAAGAAAACTGTTTTTGCAGGGTATCTGTTGATCATTTGGCAATATGGGGTCAAACTGTGCAAGGAATAGCATGTACTATAGATGATTGTGTGTGTGGTGCTTCTGCTACATGGTACTGGTGTTAGCAGAGATATTCAGACATGTATAGTTATACACTGTGATGTTTTATGTACTCAAGTACTTTCAGGTGGACATTCTTGCTCACAGTGTCCTGGGGAACAAGGGTGAATGCAGCTGTGTCCGGTATTGTGGGCAAATGCCTACATATTCATGGAATGTTATGCCATTCTGGAGTGGGAGCTGCAGACACTTGCTGCAGGGTCTGTGTATCCAGTTCAGCACCTTGATACAGTGCTAACAGAGGATCCCATACTTGTACATGCATTGACATGACAGTATGGCCTTATCTTGCTGTGACAATACCTCACAGCTGTACAGATTCACACAGGTTACCCAGAGGCAGGGGTCATAAGTCAAGACATTACCCCTATTTTGGTGTATGGGCAGGTTTGTAGCCACCCATTTATGTGTTTGCAGCCAGACATAGTATGTGCACACAGCTGTGTGTCAGACCTTGCACATTCAATGCTGCCCATGCTCCCCCCCCATTACTCTATCCTCTTCCATACATTACGCATACATTCTCTAATACTTTCCTTAAGGTTATCACCTCATCACAGCTGTGTTTTGGTGTTGGTCTACAGTTCATGCAGTGGGACATGGTGGATATGTTACTGTGGTTTGTCCACATGGCCTTGCATATGGCTTATGTGGAGTGTGTCATGTTGTTATTTGGGTGTCCATGACATAGCATGCATTGGCAGTACATGTAAGACACAGGCCTTTGGCAGAGGCCTGTAGGTCATTTGGTGGTGATGCAGGCCAGCTGTGACAGGCCATTGCATTCTGTCAGTCCTACAGTCCCAGACCACCATACAGTTTATTCCCCTGGGGTGACAGGGTAGGTGTGCTAGGTGTCCATGCCAATACTTTTTATCAGTATTGATCAGGTGGTGTGGATGCTGGCAGGGTGCTACCTACAGATAGGGACACACCTGCATGGGACACCTGCATTCTTTTGCTATTGCCATACACAGGTAGAGGTCATATTGTGCCCATTCCCAACAGCAGGGATACGACCAGAGAGGTACCTGTGGGTGGTGTTTGGGTGAGCTGGGTGCATGTGTGCTATGGACACTACTTGCATCTGACTCACATATATGCATGGGGTATTCCAGTTATGCTGGCATGTACAGGTACATCAGTTGTTTCCCAATACATCAGCCCTATCACCTTTGTGATATGTAAGTGTTCAGCCAGATGAAACTGGTATTCCCTACTACAGGCCCAGATAATGTGATATATACCTGTATGTACAATTCCAAGGGTGTGTCCATTTCACAGTTCACATTATATACTTTATGTCTGGGGTACTTTTCCCTGTGTACTGCTTGTATATCTAGGCCAACAGCCATGCCATGTCCATCTTTCAGATGGTGACACATATTACCACCATTCATTTACAATGGCTTACTGCTAGCATGTATTATACTGGTGGGAATTGTCTTTGGCACTGCAGTTGTGTGGACTTGGCCCTGTCATCGGCAGTAGTGGGCAATAGCCACTAGGTCAAACCTCAACATGCATACATACTGATCACTCTCACACAATATGAAACACACATCAACCTAACACATACATACCTGCATATTGTACAAATGCTACAATCCATCCTGCTAACTTGGCCACCTCTGGGCATCTGTGCTCCACTGGTATTATACCTACACATACATGTTACTACATTTCTACATAGGACTGGAGGGCACACCTGACTGTTACTACATGTCTACATAGGATTGGGGGGGCACACCTGCCTGTTAATACATGTCTGCATAGGATTGGGGGGGGGCACACCTGCCTGTTACTACTGCATGTGTACATCAGATTGGAGGGGGCACACCTGCCTGTTACTACTGCATGGGTACATTGGATTGGGTGGGGCACCAGACCATTTCTTTTTTACATAGGATTGGGGGGCACAACTGACTGTTGCTACATGTCTACATAGGTTTTGACGGGCACACCTAACTGTTTCTACATTGCTACACAGGATTGGGGGTACACCTGATACTCGTACACATTTGCTATGACTGTACTGGTATGTCAGGTACTCCATTTCATTCTGTTTTCTAACCTATCATGCTGACTAGAGGCATATCAGTGTACTACAGGTCTTAGGTTTGATTGACCTACATATTAGTTTCTGACTTCCTACCCTTCAGAACTAATATCCCACTGCCTGACCTGATGTAGTCTGTCTGTATAGGCCTGGGGGGGGGTTACCCTTAGTCATCATTTAGAGGCCTTAGCACAGCCTTTGCTTGTATTTGTCTGCACCTGTCCTGCTGGCTGAGACTTTTGCTGTGTATGTGAACCTCCCTGACTGGCATGTGTGTGTGTCATATGGACACACATGTGGCCCAGCACATTTCCTGCAATGGGTTTTGTCGCCATGTGTAGTACTGGCTACTATGGTGAAACCAGTATTTATTACAGATCTCATGCTGCCACTATAGGTGTCTACTATCTGCTGGCAACCCATTCAGCCACCTGATTCCCTTGCACGCTCACATCCATACCATAGATACAGGTAACAACACGTACTACTCCATTTGGCGATTGCTAAGGAGAGTGACTTACCTTGTGAGTGTGCCAGTATTGAGGATGGTGCTGGAGGGCTGCCTATGTTAGATGCACATAGCACACTCCCTACACATGGTTGAGCACAGGTAGTGTCATGTTTGGCATACCTTTTACTGTATGTGTGAGTCAGGGAGAGGTGTCATTCCCTGGGTCCCTCCTGTGTCAGTCTATGTGCTATGCATTGCCTCTTTTCCAAGGCTAGGGCATACTGGGCATGCCTCCTTCTGCCTATTGGGGCAGCCTCAGGTTGTTCCTCCTCTGAATCACTCTGTGCTTGTGCAGGTCTTGGCAATGGTGGGGGGCTGTGTGGCCCTGCCCCATGCTGTTCCTGCTGCAGCTGTTTCCGCAGGATCATATTGTGTAGCATAGCACATACAATGACAATTTGAGTACATGTAGCTGGTGAGTAATGCAAGGCTCCACCAGATGTGTCTAGACACTGGAACCATGCTTTGAGCATCCCAGAAACACACTCTATTATAATTCTGGTCTGTGCGTGCGCCTCATTATGGAGTTCTTGTTCGGGTGTTTGTGCATTTCTGTTGGTTTTCATCAGCCATGGCTCCAGTGCGTAACCACCATCCCCCACAAGGTGACTGTAAGGGATGTCCCCATTGCCAAATCTCTGGTACAGCTGCATCAGATGCCAGATGTGGGAATTGTGATAGCTTCCAGGGCAGCCAGCATATTCATTATTATACCCTGGGTATCACACATGACCTGGCAGTTGATGGAGGTGAAGCCCTTGCAGTTGATGTAGACCATACCCCGCTCACCAGGTGGTGCTTTGATTCATATTTGTGTGCAGTCTATAGCACCCACTATCACAGGGTGTTCTGCTGTTTGGTGGAAGAGATGCATATTGCTGGCCAACGCCTCATGGGTGTTGGGGAAATATACGTGCTCACCGGCATGTGCTGACATGGCATCCAGGAATTGGTGAAGTACCCTGGATGCTGATGTCTGTGAGATCCCCATGATATCCCCAGTTGGCCTTTGGAAGGTACCTGTAGCTAGTATTCTGAGGCCTACACATACCTTGGTATCCACTGGGATGGGTTCTCCTCTGTTAGCTCTGTGTGTGAGGCATGGCTGGCACTCAACAATTTGCTGTAGGAGGTCCCTGTCCACCCTATAGCACTCCACTATCTCCAGCTCATGTAGCCTCTGGCAGGTTACCCTGGGTCTGTACACTCTTCTCCAGCACCTCACTATGGGTTGGTCAACAACATTCTCATCCTCACCACCCTCAGCCTCTTCCACATGTTGTTGTATGATAGCTATTGCAGCCCCTATCATTTTGTTGTTTTTGTTTGTATAAATTCCCCCACTTGTATAGGTTCATAGGTTCATAGGTAGGTACTAGGCTATTGGCCTTAGGGCATAATTAAGCCTAGCCAACAACATTTTTTTGCTTAAGCTTCCCTCTCAAGTGGTCTAGTTTCCTGTGCCCCTGTCTAGCAGGGCCACCAAAGTGATTCCCGGGGTGCCTGTTTCCCATCCACTCATCAAGATTCCTCTTGAAGAGCCCTAATGAGGAGCTTTGCCTCACATTTATGGGGACACTATTCCAGAGCAAGGGAAGTCTCTGGGACACAAATCTGTCCCTCCAACAAGTCCTGTTTATTGTTGATGTCAGGTTTATGTCCCTTGAGTGAGTGGCTCTGGTGGATTGGGTTTTCCTTAGGTTGAGCATTTCTAGCAATTTGGGGTTTGGCATAGCCTTGTATGTTAGGCAGAGATCACCTCTGAGTAGCCTGTATGTGACCGAGTACAGTCTGAATTTTTTTAGCCTCATGGCATAGGGCAACTGTTTGAGGCCCGTTATCCTCTTTGTGAGGTACTTTTGAGAAAACGAGGCACGCACAGAAGACAATGGTGCTCGGTCCAAACCATGAACATGGAAACAAAAAGGGACCAGCACGCAACAGCAGCAAGATACAATTCCAAATAATAATTTATTTCAAGGTTGCTAAAAGTCAACCTTCCATAAACATGCACAAACCGGTTTCGGCTGATAAAGCCTTTATCAATGTGACTTCTTCGTTAATCCAAAAACATTAGCTTACACAAGCACCTTAACATCCTGTAAGGTACTTTTGAGGCCTCTCCAGTTGTTGCAGATGCCTTGTTAGGTACATCCCGAATGAAGCATTTTATTCGATAATGGGTCTAATGAGTGATGAGTTGAGGGGTCCAATAACATCCTTATTCCTGGATGCAAACCCTTTTGTGATAAGGTGGGCCATGTAGAAGGATTTTCTATCTAATTTAGCAATATGGATGTTGAAGGAGAGGTTACTGTCCACCTGAATCCCTAGGTCTTTTATCATACTCTTCATGGTAAGTGGGCTACCACCTGTGTTGTATTTCATATGTACTTGGTTTTTCCCAAAGGGGATGACGATGCACTTTTTGGCATTTAGCTTGAGGCCGTGGTTTTGGCACCACGTATCTGAGTCCGTAAGACCCTTTTGAAGGATATCTACATCAGTTGGGGTCTCAATTATGGCACCCAGTTTGCAGTCGTCTATGAACTTTGTTAGCCATGGTCCCTCCGTGTTTGCTTGTACCTCCGAGAAGTAGGTACCGAACAGGAGGAGTCCCAGGACTGAGCCTTGTGGTACACCACTAGACACCGGTTTGGAGTCGGATCTAGCTTTTCCTATTCTGACTGAATGGGTTCTATCCATGAACCAGTTAGCAACCCATCTTGTAACGTAGGGGTTTATATTTAGGTTGGTGTGTTTGTCAATAATTCCTGAGTGGGGAATGGTATGGAAGGCCTTTGCAAGATCAAGGTATGTTGCATGAACCACCTTTCCCTCATCTCTTGCTTTAGTGACCTTTTTGAAAAAGTCTACTAGATTTAAGAGACAATACCTTCCCTTTATGACCCCAAACTGGGTGAGGTCAAGGGTTTGTAGGTTCCCAGTGTCTTTGTTTATGATTTCCATGATGATGCACTCCATGGCCTTGCAGACAAGACTCGTCAAGCTGATGGGGTCATAATTCCTGGGGTCAGTGGTAGCACCTCCTTTGTGGAGTGGTATAACTGTTGCCGTACACCACTCTGTGGGCACATAGCCTGATGTGAGGTGGTGTAGAGTTTGTGGGAACACCAGAGGGAAAAGTGTTTGCATAGTTTATATAGTAGTGTTCTGTGCTGGGCTGGGCTGCTGCCTGTGTAATTGGCTGATTCTGATACATTTCACTGGCCAGCTATGCTAGTTCTCCCTGATTACCTTCCTACTGCTGTTTTCCCTTCCCATTGCCTTCCTGTTTAAGCCTGTGGGTGTGCCACACAAACACAGTGCTCAAATGTGCACAGAGCTGCTATTTCCTGGTTTATTTTTTTTCCCTTTAAACCCGGTGCACAGTGTGCACACCCACTTAGGCAATGTAAAGAGTGCTAGGCAGCCTCAGATACTCCCCCTTTCTTAGCTCTGCTAAGCTAAGGGCAAACCTGAGCCACAGGGCTCCAATCTGCTTACAGTATGCCTGATACCCCCTCTATGATGTCATTTAACTCCTCGGCTTGCACCAAGCTATTCCTGCTCTTACACTGTTGGGTGCTGACTAGTTTTCAGGGGATATCTGGGATTCAGTATCATTCCCCTCATTTGCATAGGATTGCCTCCTGATGCATAGTTACAGGTCCCACACTGAGCCTCCCCCCTTAGCAACCATTATTCACTAGCCATGTTGTCTTCTACCTGCCTTTGAGAATAATGGCAAAATACTGATTTTGGTTAGAATGCTTATTTTACTTTTTTTTTCTTATTTTTCAACTGATCCCATTTGCGCGCCGCTGCCCTACGCTTAAACAGCCGAGATCGGCTAAAAAAAAATTAAAGTTGATTTTGTTATTTTTGCAACTGTTTTCAACTGTTTTACATGTCAATGGCCTTATATTTGGCCACTGGCATGCTTTCTACATAATATTCGCCCTTTATTTGGAGCTGTCATGGCTCCGTTTTGTAGTTTGCAGAAATGTACTCAGTTACTAGCAGAGTACATTTATGCAGATTACACTAGTCCTGCATGGCCGGCTTCCAGCTTCCTGGATAGCAAATTCACCTCATTTGCATGGATTTTACCTGCAAATCGGGTGAGTTGCATACAGGGGCTGAAGCCATGCAGGACTAGTCCCTACAGCTTATTCCTGGATCACACGGCAGACATATTGCCTGCTGGAGCTCCTGCACTCATCCTGCACACCATGCCGGGCTTGCTGAATCTGGGGACAGTCTTTGACACATAATTTTATACAACATATTTCTCTTCACAGGCAATGTATTTATACTGTACACCAGATTCCAAAAGAGTTGCTCTCAGTCTAAGTCTACCTGATTCTGAAATACTTGCTGTCAGTGTAAGTGACTTACTTTAGTCTAAGGTTTATCTATAAACAGGCTTACACCAAGGGCCAGATTCCAAAGCACCTGCTCTCAGCCAACTAACAGTGTAAGTGGTCACAGTGAGAGCAAGTCTTTTGCAATCAGGTATCTAATCTCCACAGAAACTCCTAACATCCTACTAAGTTCTTAAATCTATTATTTCTTGTACTAATTACATCAACAATATTTTTGTTTAATCCCTCACAATATTTCACAACATAATATTTATTGAAAATATCCCTATACCACAGTTTTCTATTATAATTAACATTATTAACATCTAACTTCCACAACAATATTTTTCTGAAGTTCAGCAATTTCCCTATTCTCCTCCTTTCTTTTCATTTTTCCATTACATCTCCACCATTCACCATGATTAACCTCAAGTATATGAGCTAGAATTCCTTTCTTATTACCATCTTTCCCTTTCTAAACACTGTATAAATTCATAGATACTGCAAAACCACTGGCTTTATCACACCTTTTTTTACAGTATTCAGCCTATAAACTAAAAGAAAAAATCATATACACACACTTGCTAAATATCCTACTTTACCTATGATAACTGAATTTATCAAATGAACTTTCTTTTTATATGATAACCTGAAGGGCTTCCATGAATTCCCAATTACATTGATTTTTTTCTATAAGTTTTCCTATTGCATTTCAGCTAATTTCTTATTAGCAAAATGCAATCTCCAATAAGTTAACTTAATTTTTAGAAAATAAAATACTGTCTATGTTATTTATATCCTACATTCCTTTTCTTTTATTGTTACTTAATTCTAATCCCACATTGTTAGACATTGACGAATATCTACCCTTATCTTGCCCAAACCTGAATCTAATTTTAACAAATTGATCTTTTTATTAAAACTTTCTATAGCCTTATCAGAAAACATTTAATATCACATCTTCATAATAATCATTTTTTCCATACATTTGTCTAATCAATATACATTATTCCTTTTTGACTATGTTTGATACTCCCCTCTTTATCTTTTATTTATTTCATTATACCTAAATTATTTTAACCACCTTAGCCAAAAAAGGAGAAACTTCCTCCTTTCTTCCTTAAAAAAACTTCATTGAAATAATAATTTTTCAGTTTTGTTTTTATTAGTCTCAAACATATATTTCTCAAATTTATTAAAAGCTTTATAATTATTCCCTAAATTACTCAACATATTGGAATATGACATAATAATTTTCATTATACATCTTTCTCTTTCTTAACTCTAGACCTAAAAGAAAAACTTTTTTATATTTTTTTTAAGTATACTCCACCACTCTGTCTAGGATGAGTAAAATTCCCTCATAGAACCATGATCTTTCCATAACTGATCCTCTTCACTTTTTAATGAATCCTGATCCATGAACTTACAAATTAATTTCTTGATCCCTTTCCCATCAGTTATTACCTTCCCATTATTTCCACTTTCTGACCAGGTCTGTGATCTGAAAAGATATTTAACATAACTCAACATCCTAACTCAGTGACATTCTCATAAAATAAAAAAAAATCATTTCAGTTACGCAGTCCCATCTTTTATAACTGGACCACATCTTCAGCTTACCATATTTCATGATATCTCTCATTTTTCTAGAATTTATTCCCTCCTTCATTTTACTTTTTCTTAAGCTACAGTTTAAACCCCCATCACAATAATTCTCATGTTCATTGATGCATAAGATTTTAAAATTTCAAACACCCCCTCTTTTATTTTAGACTAAGCATAAACAACTATTAGCCTATATACATCCACACCCTCATCTAGTACTCTTATTCTATAATATAAAAATCCACATTTTTTATTTCTTCATTAAACAGGAGCAGTAACCCAGGACACATATCTTTTCCATGATTCCAAATAACCTTCCCACTCCATAACCTCTCAACCTGCATTCTTTCTTTTTCTGAAATAAATTCTGAAATTCATTTAATATCTTGTAAACACATTACTTCAGCTTCACACTTCTTACACTATTGTAAAATGGCAATTCTTCTATTTCTCTTCACCCAACTGTTCACATTTGCAGAAAAAAAGCTCTCAGATTATTCCTTCTCTTTTAAAATTTTGGGTGAAAGAATTTTAAACTTCCTTTTCCTCACTCTTACCCTTGCACCTATAGAATTATTTTTTGCTAAATCCTGAACATCTTTTCTTCCACTTCAGACCTCTCACTATCTACATCTTCAAGTACAATCCCTACTTTCTCTCCAGCATGAACTTAATTTATATCAGCAATACCATTACCCAAAGTATCTCCCTTTTTTAAGGATAACATTTTTGTTTATTTCTTCTTCACCTCTCTCTTTCCATTTTTGTTGCACTACTTCAATTACTTCTTCCTCATTTTCAACCTCATTATGCAGTAAGTTTCTCCCTTTATTAATATTATTACAATCAAATCAAAAGGCCCCTTCTGCATGCTCTTTTGCGCTTACTCATCATATGTACTTTTTCTCCACACTGATTACATCTTATTTTGTCTCAATAATTAATAAGACACATGAATGCACCACAAAACTTCCTCTCCACTATCTTCTCACTTCTCCCAGCCTCCTCTACACCAGGAACAAAGACAGGAAATGCACACACAGTCCCATGCACAACAGAGGTTGCCTTACTGAAACCTCAAAGTGTAGGGAAAATTCCCAATTTTCCTGGACAAATTTCCCCTATTAGTAGAATAAATGCCACCTCAGGTCTCTTCCCGCACCTGTCAAAATGAAGCCACTAGCCTAGTGAGACTAACTCAGTCAACAAAGAGCTAGATAGATAGATAGACAGACAGATAAACTTTAGTAGATAGATAAAATTTAGACAGTAGGCAGAGAAATTAGGTGTTGTGAAAGTGATGTAATATACAATGAGAAGATGCATTAGCACTGCTGGAAGCAAATGCTTCAATCCACAAGGAAGGAAGTACATAGTACAGCATACAATTACACTGGTAAGAGGGCAATACTCAAGATCAATATAAAAACAAAAGTATGAGGGCTGAAGTGGTAGCATAGATTTTACACAAATCCCTATGAGTAATATATTAGTATAGTTTAATGCTCAACACAATTTCAGTAGTAAGAGAGTGATACTTGCAGTCGGTAAAATCACAACAGTGGCAGAACAGGTAGTACAAATTGCACACAGCACTTTAGAAATGCAGGCTTTATGCCACCAGTTAAAACTGGAGGTTAGTTAGGATGCCACATACCACATAATTCAAGGCTTGACTGTCACCAACAGAATGAATAGAGGTTGTCTTGGGTGCCACAAAAATGTAATCTTCAAAGAGTCAATAGGCTCAAGTACCACACAGTGAATCTTATAGGATTTAGCAGACTTAATACTCACATGCTTGCATCTAAATAGTGTTGTTGTCCATACCAGACCCATATTTAGCAATCCTGGCACTCTCTGTCATTACCCAACCTGGTGTTCCTCCAACTTTAAGTTGAGGAGAAAAAAAGTTTTCAAGTTTTCCTAAACTGTAGAAAAACATGTACCATGCACAGTGCACAGCAATGCTTCAGCCCTGACCACAACTATAGTATCATGATTCAGTTCTGAATGCATTTATTGCACTAAAGCACTAGCTACTGATCATACCCCCTAACATTTTGCACCTGGAGAAGGAGTCCCCTTCTCCCCACCCTAGATATGCCTTTGGTCAGTAATCTGAAGAAAATGAAAACACACACTGTCATTTGTGCTAGCATGTCTGGCAGGAGATTTGTGTATTATCTCATATTAGCTTGCATTGTATGCCAGCATGTATAATTATGCAAATGTAAATAAGTTTTTTAAATGTTGAGTATTTTCCTGTTTAAACAGAATGTTTAAAGAATCTGTCAGTGTTTTGATACATTTCTAATTGCATATGTTTATGAGAGACATTCTAATGTATAAACTTTGAAGAATCAGCTGAACAGTAGGTGATGTCATTTGAATGTTCCTTGTTGCTAGGTGATTTTTTGAACAGCTGATTGACAGGAATTTTTTTTTCAAACAGATGACTTATTTTTTTTAAAATAAGACAGTTGCGACTGTTAAGCTGTGCAGTTAGTCAAGTGCTGAGCAGTTTGTGAAGAGCAGTTGTTGGTGAAGAGTTGCAGTCAGTTACAGTCCTGTACAGTGATACCCAAAGAAAGGAGAACTCACCAACAGTAAGCCTGCCTCTGCCCTGCTGTTATGTGTTAGATTAGATCAGGGACAATATTTTCTAGTTAGATTAGAAAAGTTTAGTTACTCAGATAGAGTTTTTTTTAGAATGATGGACTTCTATCATACAGTTTAATTTTTCATTTTAGTGATTGAATTCTGGTGTATATTGAAAGCTATTGATTTATATTTTTGTAATCATTTTATTTATTATTACATGTTTTTAGTTACTTTACAGTGTGACTGGAAATCTCTGTGTTCTTTAGAGATTAGAGAGTGCTTATACCTGTTTGTTACTCCCCAGGTCACATTGAAAGCCTTGTCACTTCTGGTCATAGCTATCATTTATTTTGATATTTAATTTTCATAATTGAGCATCCCTTTAGAAGGGCATGAAGACACTCTGATTTTTTTCAGCATTACCATATTATTTTGGGGAAGGGACACATCTGGAAATCTGTGTCAGGTTTTCCCAGAAGTGTTTGGATGTGTGAGATTTAATTTTACTTTGAGTGTGAGTGTATCAGAGGTCTTAAACTGGAACACATTGCTTTGAAGTGTGTACTAGGGAGTTATATTATGGGTGGAGTTCCAGGAAAATAGTGTGTTCCTGTCTTATCTCTCAACATCTTAGAGAAAGAAATCCGTACAAAGCCATAAATAAAAGTGGGACAAAGGCCCAAAAATAGGGACACATTTTAAATATTACTCTTACAAAGTTGATAGAATAACATGTTATGCATTAGCATGGATTGTCTGAAGGGTATGAGTCTAAAACTGAACTGTTTGCCATTAATTTCTAACTTCAGTCTTTAAAGACTTACCACTAATTTGCCAGAAAACCACAATTTTATGAAAAACGGACCAAAAATATTAGTCAAAAATCTGCACAGTTGAGTGGTATGGCTCCTGTTGTGTTCTTAAGGGAAAACTGTGAAATATTACTCCTGTTTGAGTAATAGTCTCACATTGGGAGTCAGCAGTGAGGATTGAAGCTCCTTAGTTACTGACCCAGGATATTAAGGGACTTCACATTTATTGCTGGCAGTCTGGTGGGGTATTGCCCGGATGTCACAAGTAGTAAGCCTAAGTACAAGAGGAAAGAAAATATCACTATCAGCTTATGGCTATGAACTAGTTTGGGATTAAGATGGAGTTATTATAACAACAATAGTTTGAACAACAAACTAGATTGCAATGAATAAAGAATATTATAAATAAGCAATGTGAAAGGCAGTGCAGTCGAGCTGGGAGCAACAAGGAGTTCCTACAAACAGCAACAGCATCATAGAACTTAGTACAACTTAAAGCTAAGTTGTACCATTATGTGTATCTACACACACCTATATAAAAACCCATGCACCCCCTACACACATATTATATTCTGACAGGTACAGTATGTAAATTACATTCAAAATTATTAGAAAAAAATATGTTAAATGCACACCTAATAAGAAATCCCCTAAAAATGACTTCAGTCAGGCTATTTCAGAAGTGCAATGCATACCCAGTCTTGTGAGGCAGTCACTCAAGTGGATTGCATCTCATAGTAGCTTGAGTGTATGCCAACAGCTTTAATGCACTACCCAACATGTGCTGTTTTATATAAGTAATTTATATGTACACACACACACACACACACACACACACACACACACACACACACACACACCTCTGTACATTATGTTATTATGACAATACTATTTTTTTCATTTTAGAACTTCACAGTTCTTTTGGGTTCTTTTACTAAATCTATTTTCCCTGAAATAGACATTCTTCCACTCCATTTCTTGCAACACTTTATTATTTTAATAGTATTGTTTCTTTTGCCCTTTTAGGGCACTTATTTTAATAACCTTAGCAAGGGAATTTCTACATTTGTCTTTGATAGTTTGCTTGATGCAGGCATTTGTCACATTATTTCCTCTCTCTTTCTCTGTCTCTCACAGCTTTGTCCACAGATTTTCCACCTCCTCTGCAGGTGCCAATTGCCAGGCTTTCCCCAAAGGACATATCTTTTATGCCATGTTTTGTCAGACTTATACCATATGTTAAAATGGTAAAAGTCTTTTTCTATATAATCTGTATAGAGGAAAGAAATTAATCTCAAATGATGAAAAATGCTGCTGTCTCTTACTCTTTCCACCTGTGAATGGACTCTCTAAAGTCCAAAGCAATTATCAAATTGCGAGTTACACACATAGTGTTAAATTTTTCCACTTCTGCTGTAAGTAAAGGAAACAGCTGGTAAATTACTACATATTTGCTTTGTAAGAATTTGCCAGTTCAGTTTGAATGCCTTTCATTTAAATATTGAATTTAGGGATATACTGTAAATCCATTAGTTCTTCTTAGAAATTCTTCCCAACTGAGAGTCTGAAAAGGAAAGGTCAGAAGTAAAGATGGATTATTGTTATAAATGTATTTGTTAAATTGAAGATTAAAGATGACATTGTGGCTGAGTTATTAGGAAATGCTTGTACTTCTGAGCTGGTGCTCCCTCCTTTTAAATTCAGCAACAAGCTAAATCTGTCACCTGGGAAGACACAAGGCCTTCTTTAACTTGAGTTTCCTAGTTATAAAATTCAACTGGAGCTGGAGACCCCAGTTCAAAAGTGAATGTTTCTTACTATTTAGGGCAT
Organism: Protopterus annectens; assembly: GCF_019279795.1. NCBI lineage: Eukaryota > Metazoa > Chordata > Ceratodontiformes > Protopteridae > Protopterus > Protopterus annectens. The sequence goes on along the minus strand of NC_056745.1, from coordinate 272,366,975 downwards.
AGAGAGAAAAGTTAAGGAGCAACCTGGTTTATTGTTTTATAACAGAAGCAGAAAATCCATTCCAGTGCAAAAAATTTCACTCTGCCAAGTAAATAAATAGCTTAGCGGTGGGGCATAGTTTCCATTGTGACTTTAAGAAAGAAAAAAAAAAAACAGCAGGATGCAAAAATACTAATAAATATGAGGGCAACAGCCATAGTGATATATATCTGGTATAGACTAATAAAGTGCACATTTGAAATACAGCATTCTTGCTGTATGTCTGCATTCCTACTGTTGTTTTGGACAACAGCATGTGCCAGCTTGCCAAAAAAGTTGTAAAAAAATCCTATTAAAGTTTTTTTTAACTTCTAAACTAAAAGTAAGCTCAAGCTGACAGTATAAATGAATTCATTAACATGAACTGCAGATATTGTACTCTATAGATAAGGGTTTAAGTCCCAAAGTTTCCATTAGCATAATATAGGGCTCTGAGAAAACTGATTTAACAGACAAAAGCTTGTTTGTCTTGCTTAGAAATGAGAGTTGGCGTCCCAAGAAACTGCCCAGTTAACAAAAGTTAAATACATACAACAAATTCAACATTATGTCATTTTAAGACTGCTTACTTCTAAATCCAGGTACTCGAGTGAACAGCATTTTAAAGCCTTTCACCTCTGTTGTCATTGGTAGACACCAAGCACAGTAATCAAAACACCTCTCAATTCTGGTGTTACTTTGACGTATCTGCACTTAAATAGGGCACAGGTTTACTAGGAAGTAATTGTGTTTATACTTGTTGCGGTTTGAGATAATTATGTCATACTATAAATCTTTTCCTCTAGACTACGATTTAATCCTGGAAAGCAAGCTTCACAGGAAATTCTGTAGCCGTTGCTTATCTTCCAGGGACTAAAACCACACTGGCTGCATGTAGAAATGTCTCACTTCCATTTCTTGTGTGGTATGATGTTCTAGTTAATGTACAGATTTGGTTCATGATCTCTCATACCCTCCTCATGGGTGCACTGGGTTTACTGCTATCCTATATGAGTATTCCATTTAACTATGTGTTCCTATGTAATGAGAAATGTACTGTGACTACTAAATGGGAGGGCATAACTGTCATTTGTTTAACCGTTGTTTTATTACAAAAGATACAATTAAATGGCAAACTTTATAAAACATGTGTCTCAGTCTTTCCACAACCATCCCCATGTGTTTGTAAATCATTAAACCTTAAGAGCCCCTCTACTCTTTTGTCAGTTTTTGTAGCTATTATAGCTCTAATTTAATTTATTAAACTGGATATGCTCGTAATGTCTGACTGTCTCTTCAGGGACAAAGGGGGAGTCCTGTCTGATTAACTGATCTAACATTCACATGTAATTCAAACAGAAACAAATGGCTCAAACCCAGAACTACAGGATGAAATTCATTAACAGCTCATTACCTTAATTTTCTGTGCTCAACTGAGGTGTGTATGTATGGTATATTGTATTTGTGCCTTTGTCAATCTCTATATTTCATGGTTTAATGCATTTCTACTTTTACGTACAAATGTTCTTCTCTTTTAAACATCTTGCTATATTTTATAAGTATACGTTTTGTTTTTATTTGACCTCATTACTCCTTCAAACAGCTTGCTTTCAGTATTGCATGAACAGCAGGAGTAAACAGATGTCTCAGTTTAGAGGCACCATCATGCCAAGAGAACAAAACTTGGAGTATAATTCAACATTGTGACGTAGTAAGATACAGCTGTAGCCTTCAAAAACATAAAGTGTAACCCCTGTTATCTCCTGAAATACAGAGTCATTACACACAAGAGACAACACAGCTGCAAAGTTTTCAGTGTAAAGTTGTTACAGATTGCAGCTGGAAAATCAGGCATCAGTGAAGAAGCTGAAATGGACTGTCACTCATATACATCAAACCAATTAAAGGATCCCTGAACAACAGAAAGTAATAGTGGAGATAATGTATAATATATCATCCATAGCCTTTTCTTCAATATTAATGTGGACAAGATTAGATAAGCAGTGGGGTTTAAGGCAGGAAAGGAAAGACATACGAGGAAATAAGCTTGGTCCAATTAATAGCTGGAAAAGACAACTGTCTGGGAATAGGGTTAAGCAGAAGATGGAAAGCTTCAAAAAGGCAAAAAAGAATATTTTAAATTATTCACTTCATCGGTATAAGAAATCATAAATAAACTTTATTTTGAACACGTATACAGATATTGGGAGATCTGTATCAATCTTTTAGGGCTTCTTAATGTTGTTCTTTCTCATTGCAACAACTGAATTCCAGGTGTATATAGACAGCAGGGATGGTCTCCCTTTCTGTCAGTACTTCCACAGGGACACCGTATTTGAGAAAATATATGGCAAAGGATTTAATTAGCTATGTCATTAGACAGCAGCAGACTGGTATCCAGCCTGCCGGCACAGAAGAGTTGCTCCTAATTAGGGTCACCAGTTTCATTAGGCTAGTTCTGGTGATCATCTCAGTCATCCAGGAGAGAGTGGGGCCTATTACAGCAGCAGTACCCACCAGTGAGTCAGAGGGCATTGGCTTCAAAGCTCCAGATAAATAGGTTCATAGGTTCATAGGTTCATACTAGGCTATCTGCCCGAGGGCATTTACAAGCTAGCTTTGTGGCTTACGCCACCCCTTAAGTATGGGGAACTATACCCATTATTTTGCTGTGCCTCTGTCGAGCAGTGACACTGAGGTAATCCCTGGGGTATATCTGCGATCTCCCATCCATTGGTCAAGATTTCTCTTGAACAAGGCCAGCGAGGTGCTCTGCCTCACATATACCGGGATTTTGTTCCACAGCATAGGGAGTCTTTGGGTGATGAATCTATCCTCCAGCACGCTATTAATAGCCGTGTCGAGGTTTAAGTCTCCGCCCTTGTGGCTCTGATGGATCTAGATTTTTGAGGTGAAGCATATTCATCAAATCTGGGTTTGACATGGCCTTGTATGTTAGGCAAAGGTCACCTCTGAGCAAGTGGTGGCGACTGAATAGAGCTGGAGTTCTTTCAGTCGGGCAGCATAGGACAGATTTTGAGACCCTTTATCCTTTTGGTGAGGAACTTTTGTGGCCTCCAGCTGCTGCAAGTGTCGGGTCAGATACATTCGAATGGGGCATTGTGCTCAATCATTGGTCTGATGAGTGATGAGTAAAGGGAGACTATGACCTCCCTTGATCTAGATGAGAATCCCTTCATGATAAGGTGGGCAATGTAGAAGGTCTTCCTAACTACTTTAGCTACATGGGTGTCGAATGACAGACTACAATCAACCTGGGTCCCCAAGTCCCTGATAACTTCTTCTGTGCTCAGTGGATTGCCACCTATTTGGTAGCTAGTAACCTTGTTTTTCCCGAAGGGTATGACTATGCATTTTGGCATTTAACTTTAGGCCATGGCTCTGGCACCAGTTATCCGTTTCTGTGAGACCCTTCTGAAGGATATCTGTGTCAGATGTGTTTTCTACTATGGCGCCCAGTTTGCAATCATCTGCAAACTTTGTCAGCCATAACCTCCTGGGCTTGCTTGTACTGGAAAAGTAGATGCCAAACAAGAGTGGGCCCAGGACTGACCCTGTGGGACACCACTTGTGACAGGCTTTGAGTCTGACATGGCGCCAGCAACTCTGACCCTGTGGGTTCTGTCACTCAGCCAGTTTGCAACCCATCTTGTGATGTATGGGTTAACATTTAAGCTGATGAGTTTTTCAATGATACCCGAGTGAGGTATTGTATCAAGGCCTCGCCAGATCGAGGTAGGCTGTATGGACTGCCTTTCCCTCATCAATGGCTTTGGTGACTGTTTCGAAAAAGTCAACCAAGTTTAAAGGCATTATCTGCCTTTGACAAAGCCAAACTGGGTTGGATCCAAGGTCTGCAAATTCCTATGTCTTTATTTATGAGGTCCATTATGATCCTCTCCATGGCTTTGCAGATAAGGCTTGTCAAGCTAATAGGCGGTAATTTCCAGGGTCGGTGGAGGCACCGCCTTTGTGAAGTGGGACCACAGTTGCAGTGCCACTCCTGGATCCAGAGGTAAGACTTTGATTAAATAGCTGTCCTAGCTGTGGGTTTAATTCCTCATTGAGTTCGTGGAGCACACAGCCGGGACACCGCTGGGTCCCATGGATGCTGTGTTTTTGCTTTGGAGAGAGCAGTTCTAACTTGGGCGTTGGAAATGTTTGGGGGCTGCAATTGTTTGGTATAGATATCTCTCCTTTGGGGAGGGGAAGTTTGCACTGAACCTGTCAGCCAGTATGTTGGCAATGTCTGTAGGATCAGTAATCTTCACATCATTTTGGACTAGTTCTGAGCATATCTGGGAGTTTCCTCCCAGGTTTCTAACATAGCTAAAGAATGCCTTATGATTGTCTTTTGAGTCTTTAGCTATTTTCTCTCAAAATTTGCTTTGGATGATTTTATGAGAGCTCTTAGTTTTTTACTTATAGTGATCAAGGGTGTCTTACCTTTTAAGGATTTTGCTCTATCTTGTAGTAGCTTCCTCCTTTTGTTGTAGAGTTTGTTTATGGCTGGGGTCCACCAGACTGGACGCTTGCCTTTGGTACAAAGAGTCTTTGTTTTGCTTGGGATTGCCTTATCCATGCAGTCCTGCAGGTGCTGGTAGAAGGCATTTGTAAGTGATTCAGCGGCTTGAGTACTGTTTTCCGCCTCGGGGCCTTAAAGGAGACCACACTAGTCTTTAGAAGTGTGAAGTCGGCTTCGAAGTTCTTTACTGTGGTCTTTTTATTTCAGGTGGGGGTGGGATGAGGACCTCCAGCGAGATTAGTTTGTGATCTGATCTCACCAGTGAGGGGTATACTTCGGTGTTGAACATTGTGCTCCCATGTTCGTGATGATGAGATCAAGTATGTTATCTCCTCTTGTGGGGATGGTGACTAGTTGTTCCATGGCATTTGAGTTTATGAATTCCAGGAACTTTTGGGCTAGGGTGTGTTTGGGCTTGAGTAGTGTTCCCAGTCTATATTAGGGTAATTGAAGTCACCTAGTATGATGGTGTTTGGTGATACATTTATCCCCTCTAGTGTTTTCAGGAAGGCCATGTGAGGTTCCTGAGTTTGTGAGGGTGGCCTGTAACATGCTACAATTTGCAGAGCAGTCTTGCCTATGGTTAATTGCACCTGGATGGTCTCCGATGCATTGTGCGTTGCCACCAGTCTTGAGGTGTGGGTGTCCTTGATGAATATGGATACCTCCTTTCTTGGTATTGTACCGATTTTGGGGCCGGAACGCATGATATGAGGTAAAACCTGATAGTGCTGGGGTGCTCTCAGGAGCCTTGAACCAGGTTTCTGTCACAGCACAGACCTCGATGTTCTCCATACTGAGAAGGGCCTCGAGTGCGTGCATTTTGAGATTTAGACTTCTGGCATTGAGCAGCATTACCCTTAGTTTTTTCCCTTTTTGTGTTCTAGGGTGGTAGGTTTAGAATTTGAGCCTTGCCTAAAAAGGCACTATGGGGTGGCAAGAGCCTTTGCCAATATCCGGAATCCCAGGGTGACAGGTGCAAGCCCTCCTTGAAACAGCGTGGCTTGTTCAGCATGTCATCCCAGGCAGACAGACACTGGATCCCCTTTGAATGACACCAGTGTTTAAGCCAATTGTTAAAGCTGATCATCTTATCTCTGTATTGTGGCATCATTCTTGGTGAAGGTAGGATACTGCTCAAGGTCAGGGTCATACCTGCCTGGGCTACATAATCAGAGAGCTCCTCAATGTCTCTTTTCATGTAGTCCAAGGAGGTAATGCGTCTCAGGTTACCAGCATGGACAATGACTGAGATTTGTACCTGCTGTTGAGAGACCTGAGTGCTGCGGTTATGTGGCGGATTCTAGCCCGACAGGCAGCTTACTGTGACCTTCTCCTTACTCAGTCTGGAGGCGGGACGTCAGTGTGTCTGACTATGGAGTCACCAATGACTAGTGTGTCTGGCATTGTGTTTGGCCTTAAGGGCTGTGACTGTTTGACACTCTGACTGTGAGGTCTATGTTGCAGGTGTTGTGTTCTGAGGTGGTGGTTGTTTGGGTGTCTGCTTTGGTGGCCTCTGCTGTTTTGGTAGATTTTGATCAGAGCCCCAGTATGTCTTGTGTGTTTATGTGTATGATTTGAGGTTGTGATGGTACTATGTGAGACTGGGTGTGTGTGGTAACCTTCTCCTCCTGACTGGTCTTGCCAGTCCTATGTTGAGAGCTCAGCCTCCAGTATGGCAGATAGTTGCATCTCTCGCATGTATTTGTGTTTTGTGGGAGGAGGAGAGGTTGTTCTCTGTGGTGATGGCAGAATTAACATTGCTCAAAAATTCCCAGGTTCACCAGCTGAGCAGGAGAGACACTAGCAACTGATCCCCGACATGCTAGAAGGAATAGACAAAAAACTTTGAAAAAGATTCCGGGGACGTGGGTGACAGAGAAATGGGGGTTTGCCTTTTTGGGGTACTATCTATGACAAGAGTGCTGTATCAAGGTAATAAGTACTGTAGGAGCAAGTGCTAGGTTTAACAGGTAGAGAATATTCTACTTGGAGTCAAGTAGAGATGATCTTTTTAGTTATAGGATACGCTGATTAGATCAGTAGTATAGTTTGAGGAAGGTAGTTTTAAGGGAAAATTTGAAAAGTGGAATTTAGGTAGCCCTAATAGTTTAATTCTGCTTAACCGGCGCTGCCCTAGTGTGTAAGTAATGACTTATGACTAATGACTTATAAACTAACATAAGTTGTCTTTGTACAAAATAATACATTCAAATGAGCATAAGATTTGAAATAATAAAAAAAATCTAGTTATGTCGAGGCACTGGTGTATGAGGCTGTAGTCCCCAAACCCTTGTACTAAAAAAATTACGTCTGAGGTTAAACAACCTTTGATGAAAGGACAGACTTGGCTTTGCAATAAAATATGTTCTCTTCCCTCAGTCAGTGCAGTCTTGGAGAATATTACAGTAGAAGGTATGGGATTTGTAGCCCCTCATTAGGTTATATAGGGGCAAATCTCCTAAAGAAATGCATATGTGATGCTCATATTGCATACTGTTATGATCTATAGTCCTACTATGCTGTGTTTCAGAATTATTGATGCTACATGTATGTTTTTGGCAACTTTTGAATCACTTTTATGCAACTCAACTTAAGAGACAGAATTATAGTACAATATGAGGATTTATGTGCACATTTCAGAATAAACAATGTATTTTACATTGTTTGAACTAACATGTAGTAAATGGCATTATGAAAAGTAAAGTGTGGATTCCTATATTCCAGAACTTATGTGAGTAAATTAAACATGTCTATCTGCACTGGTTATTTTTGCAAGGTTTTATTGTTTAGCTTTGTTTTAGTATTTTCAGCAAATAGTATTATAGTTTGTTCATAGATTAATAAGTTCACAGGTATATACTAGGCTAACGACCACCAGGGCCTTTATAAGCTTAACTATGCAATTTAACCCTATGTATCACTGACTTTTATTAGGAAAGAGTATGTTAGTTAGGAAGTTTTAGAGGTTATGTGAGGGTGGGTATGTTAGTTTGGGCATTACTGTCTGCCTCTGTCAGGGACATGTTGGCCAGAACCATAGTGAATTTCCAGTTTTCCATCAATTTGTCAAGATTACACTTAAATAGGGTTAGGGATGGAATTTACTTCATGTGCATGGGAGCCTATTCCAGAGCATGGAGATCCTCTGAGACATATCTGACTCACCAACATAGTTATATCACAAGCAAAATTTAAATCCTTGAATCTAGTGGTTCTGATGCTGTTCATTTTGCAGATGTGCAAAAGGTCCATCAGAGCTGGATCCAAGGATGTCTTGTATGCCAGGTATAGATCTCCTCTGAGGACATAGGGCTTTAAGGCAATCTGTATAGGACCTTTGTGGGCATTCCAACTGTTGCATATGTCTGGTCAGGTACATGTCAAAGGGGGTCATTATGCAAAATGATGGGTCTGATAAGGACAAAATAAAGAAGCACTATGACTTCTTTGGACTTGGATGTGATGCTGACTGCCTGTTCTCAAAGAATTACACTGAGTTTAATAGGCATGAGCTTCTCTTGACAAAACCAAACTGGGTTGGGTCCAGTGTTTCAAGGTTGCCTGTATCTTTGTTGATCATTTCCTTGATAATTCATTCCATGGCTTTGCATATTAGAGTAGTCATACTAATAGATCTGTTGTTTCCTGGATAGCTTGATGGTCTACCCTTCTTCCTGCACTCCTTCTTTCTTTCGATTACTTCCTGCACTTCTGCATTCCACCACCAGCTTTCCTTATGTACCTTATTTCCATACCTGGCACAGCCACATATCTTTTGTAGTCCTAACACATGCTGTTTTTAGGTGCTGCCACTCTTCTTCATCTCCACCTATTTCCTCCTCTTCTTGGGGTGCTAGAGCCCTGAGTAATTCCTTGAACTGCTGTACTTTCTCTCCAGTCAACTTCCAGGTCTTCAGCCTGGTCTCTGTTGACCTTAGAGCCTTCTCTGACCACTGCTTGCAGCTGATTGTGGCAACTACTGGTTTATGCTGTGAACCGACTGTTTCACTGGGGATGACTTTGCAATCATGGATTCTACCCCAGTGCCTTTTCCTTACTAGGAGGAAGTCTACCTGAGTTGCATGTTGGCTACTCTTGTATGTGATCTTGTGACTGTCTCTCTTTCTAAACCATGTGAAGTGGGATAACAACTGCAATGCAAACTCAATGCAAACATCGGGTCAATTGTGCTGCATCCTGATCTGAATCCGAACTGTTCATCTCCCATCTTCCATTCTACTATTCTGTGTATCCGTTTATCAGTCACCCTCTCCAGAACTTTCATGCAATGTGGTAGAAGTTTGACGCCTCTGTACTGTCTACAATTGTGGATGTCCCCTTTGTTCTTGTACAGTGGCACGAGTATGCTTATTCTCTAGTCATCTGGAATATGCCTTTCTCTCCACACTGCAATTAGTACCCTCAGGAGCCATTTCTCCCCTAGCTCACCCAGCATCTTTATCATATCTGCTGTGACCTCATCTGAGCCTGCTGCTTTCCCTGACTTCATTTTCCTTAGTGCTGCTCTTACTTCTTCTAAGCTGGGCTCCTCTTCTACTCTCATTGTAGGCTGTTTCTGGGGCAGTACCGCTTCTGTGGGGTTTTCTTCATTCAGAAGCTGCTGGAAATACTCCTTCCATCTGCCTTTGATGTCCTGTGGGCTGGTAAGCAGGTTGTTGCTGGAATCCCTTATGAAGGGTGTCTGACTATCTTCTTTATCTTTCTGTCTTTGCCTTGCAACCTGGTATAGTTTCTTTGTGCCCCTTACTGAGTCACTTTCCAGAAGCTGATAGAGTGCCTCTGATGCCCTATTCTTTGACATTGCAACTTCTTTCTTAGTTTCTTTGTTAGCCAACCAGTAGTCCTTCCTAGCTTGGTCAGTCTTTTCAATCTCCCACTTCTTCCTGCACTCCTTCTTTCTTTTGATTACTTCCTGCACTTCTGCATTACAACACCAGCTTTCCTTATGTACCTTATTTCCATACTTGGCTCGGCCACATATCTCTTTTGTAGTCCTAACACATGCTGTTTTTTGGCGCTGCCACTCTTCTTCAACTCCACCTATTTCCTCCTCTTCTTGGGGTGCTAGAGCCCTGAGTAATTCCTTGAACTGCTGTACTTTCTCTACAGTCAACTTCCAGGTCTTCAGTCTGGTCTCTGTTGACCTTAGAGCCTTCTCTGACCACTGCTTGCAGCTGATTGTGGCAACTACTGGTTTATGCTGTGAACCAACTGTTTCACTGGGGATGACTTTGCAATCATGGATTCTACCCCAGTGCCTTTTCCTTACTAGGAGGAAGTCTACCTGAGTTGCATGTTGGCTACTCTTGTATGAGATCTTGTGACTGTCTCTCTTTCTGAACCATGTGTTGGCTACTATCAAGCCATTTGCCAGACAGAAGTCTAGAATGGCTTCTCCTTCTTTATTCCTATTGCTCCACCCATGTGGACCCAGACAGTCCTCATATCCTGTTCTGTCTGTCCTGATATGTGCTTAGCTTTCAA
>NC_056745.1:272257684-272356403 GCF_019279795.1 Protopterus annectens | reverse complement strand
CTTTGATCCTCTTGGTGGGGTACCTTTGGGGTCTTTCCAGTAGCTACAGGTGTCTGGTAAGGTACATCCCAAAAGCGGCATTGTACTCAATTATGGGCCTGATGAGGGATGAGTAAAGAGGCACGATGACCTCCCCTGATCTAGATGTGAATCCCTTCATGATTAGGTGGGCTATATAAAATGTTTTTCTAACCGCTTTGGCCACGTGGTTGTCAAATGAGAGATTGCTATCAACTTGGGTCCCCAGGTCCCTAATTACTTCTTCTTCTGTACTTAATGGATTACCACCTATGTGGTAATTTGTGGGCACTTTGTTTTTGCCAGAGGGGATGACTATACACTTTTTGGCATTTAGCTTGAGGCCATGGCTCTGGCACCAGTTGTCTGTTTCTATGACGCCCTTTTGGAGGCTGCTTGTGTCGGCTGGAGAGTCGATTATGGCGCCCAGTTTGCAGTCATTTGCGAACTTGGTCAGCCACAGTCCTTCCGTGTTGGCCTGTACCTCCGAGAAATATATACTGAACAAGAGAGGTCCCAGGACTGAGCCTTGTGGGACACCACTTGTAACTGGTTTGGAGTCTGACATGGCTCCAGCAATTCTAACCATGTGGGTTCTGTCCTTGAGCCAGTTTGCAATCCATCTAGTGACATAGGGGTTTATATTTAAGCTGGTGAGCTTATCTATAATGCCGAGTGGGGTATTGTATCGAAGGCTTTTGTGAGGTCCAGGTAGGCTGTGTGGACCACCTTCCCCTTGTCAATGGCCTTGGTGACTGTTTCAAAGAAATCAGCCAGGTTTAAGAGGCAGGATCTGCCCTTAACAAAGCCGAACTGGATAGGATCCAGTGTCTGTAGGTCCCCAATATCTTTATTTATGAGGTCCATGATGATCCTTTCCATAGCTTTGCAGACCAAGCTAGTCAGGCTTATGGGGCAATAGTTTCCAGGATCTGTTGAGGCACCACCTTTATGGAGAGGGACCACTGTTACTGTACGCCACTCTTTGGGCACATATCCTGTAGTAAGGCTGAGATTGAACAGTAGTTTTATGTTTGGGTTTAGCACTTCTTTTGGGGATTTTCAATGTAGGGCCCCCGGGACACCCCCTTTTTTTTTGCGGGTTTTTTTTTTTTTTTTTTTTTTTTTTTTTTTTTTTTGTTTTTTTTTTTTTTTTTTTTTTTTTTTTTTTTTTTTTTTTTTTTTTTTTTTTTTTTTTTTTTTTTTTTTTTTTTTTTTTTTTTTTTTTTTTTTTTTTTTTTTTTTTTTTTTTTTTTTTTTTTCCCCCCCCCCCCCCCCCCCCCCCCCCCCCCCCCCCCCCCCCCCCCCCCCCCCCCCCCCCCCCCCCCCCCCCCCCCCCCCCCCCCCCCCCATTAAACCCCGGTGCAGGGAAAGCCCCTATAAAGCATCTGGTTGTCGGGAACCCCCAACTCGGGCTTGGTTTTAAAAAATATTTGCCCTTTTTGGGTTTTTTGGGGAGGGAATTTTTGCACTAAGTCGGGGCTAGGGTTTGGCAATGTCGGGGCCCCTTTATTTTTTTCTTTTGGAAAATTGGGGAGCTTCGGGAATTACCCCCCAGCCTAAAAATAAAAAAAGAAATTTGTTACCTTGGCCTTTGGGGTTTTTCCTTTTAAAGGGGCCTTGTTTTATGGGCCCTAGGCCCGACAGGTGCCCCCTTTTTTTTTTGTTCTACTTTAAAAGGGGGTTTTTCAGTATAAGGGTTCCCAAGAAGGATTTTTCTGTTTTGGAAAGGGGTTTGGTTTTATTTATGCAAAAATCCTCCTTTCCTAAGGTTTCCAAAAAATTTTAAAAAAGGATTCGGGGTTGGGAAAAAAATTTTCCAAAACCGGGGCTTTGAAACCAACCCCATTTTGAGGATGTAAACCAGAAATTTTTAAACTTTTCGGGGCCCAGGGGCGGGGTAAACCATAAAAATTTTTTAGGCTATCCCAAATCCCTTTGGGTAGAAAAGGTCCCCATTTTGGGGATGCGGGTAACCCCTTTCTTTTTGGGGGGTAACAAATTTGTTAATACCCCAATTTTAAAACCAAATTTCCCCTGGGGTTTGGGACTAAATTTTAATCTCCCACCTATTTTTGGGTGGGAACCCCCCAAAATTTAAAATGGGGGAGGACCTTCATTTTTAAATTTCTAAAACTAGTGGGGTTCCTTGGGGGGGAGGAGGGCCCCGTACGGCTAAAACTAAGGCAGCCCCACAAAACATAACCCAATTTTGCTTTGGGAGGGGGGGTTTTTTTGTAATTAAAATATTCCTTTGTGGTTGGTCCTTTTTTTGGGGCCAAATGGAAAAAGGTGTAAAAGGGTCCCTTTACCCTAACCCAAATTTTTTTACCAAAATTAAAAAATTTTTCCCATCTGGAAGCACTGAACATTTTAGATTTGGCGTTGAACAAAATTTTTTCCCATCCAGGAGGGGGGTTTGCCACCTTCCAAAACACTATTACAAATTTTCCCCAATACCAAAACCCAGGGGTGAAAAAGGTCACCCCCTAAAGATGGGGTTTGGGGGCAATATCCCAACAGGTTTGGTTTTAAACCCCAATATTAACCTGAAGTTAAAGATTTTTTAGGGTGGCTTAAAGCCTCATCCCCTTGGCAACTTCTCAAATTTTTAAAATGCCCCCTTTTTTTAAATGGGGAGGGTTCATATTAAAACCACTGGAAAGACCCTAGATTCCTTTTGGAAAAGTCCAGTCTTGGAAATGTGGCTTTCAAGGCCGAAGGCGGTCCCCTTGTTTTTTTCAAATTAAATTTTGAGAACTTTGAAGGGGGTTTCTGAAACTGAAAAAGTAGGGTTCATTTATGCGCCCACTTTTTTATTTCCCGGGTTAAAAAAATGATTTTTAAAAGGGAAAGTTGAGCAAAAATATTGAAAAAATTCGGGCCATAAAAACCAAAAAAACCAAACCCTTTAGTAAAACAAATCGGGGGAAAACCCTAAGGGGGGTTTACCTTTGAAAATAGGCATCCCCCAAAAGGAAAATGGGGGCCCTTTAAAACCCCTTTTGTTGGAAATAAGGGAATGCGGAAAAACCAAATTCCCCCCCCACAATGCTTCCTTAATCAATGAGGGAAACATCACAGCATGTTTTTGGGAAAAAGGAAAGCTTGATAAATTTTAAAACATGAAATTTTTAAAATTTTTAACGTAGGTTTTTTTTAAAGAATGTTTAAACTACACAACTGCAAAAAAAATTTTTGGGTTTTTTTTGGGAGTTTTACTTAAATTGAAATTTAAGCAAAAAAGGATTTTTAACGGGATTTAAAATTTTGGGAACAAATTTTGGGGGAAATTGAAAATTTTAACCCAACCACCCTTAAAATCTTTGGGTTAACCAAAGCAGTAATATATGGCTTTTTTAAAAATTGTTTTTTGAATAACTACCCTAAAAGGGCCCAAATGAAAAAGGTTAGTAAAAATTTAAAAAAAGTTCCCTTTTTTTAAACCTTTTTCCCAAAGGTGGATTAAAAAAAGGTTTTTGTAAATTTAAAAGGTTTTTTTAGGGTGGGGGAAACCCCCCCGGGTTTAAATTTTGGGGAAAATGATTTTTTAAATATGGATTCAAAAAAACCCCAGGGCCCTTTTCCTTTGGAAAAGCCCACCTATTGGGAAAATTTTGGCTTAACCTTTTGAAAATTTATTTGACGGTCCCTTTTTTCTAAAAAGGAAAATTTTGGGAAACCCCGGGTTCCTGAACTGAACCAGAAGGGTTCATTTATTTTCCATTTTTTTTCTTGCCCGTTTTTTGGGTATCTCCGGGAATTTAGAAAAAGTTTAAAAATTTGGACCCCCTTTTCTTGTATGTCACAATTTGGGGTTCCCTTTTTTTTCTTTTTAAGTGGCATAAAAAGGTTATTTTTTAAAACCATTTGGAAATGGGGTTTCTTTCCAACTGAATTAGACCCCCCGGACCCAATTTTCCCCTATCCCCCAGCATTTTTTAAATCAACGCTTGATAAAAAAAAACCTTGTTTTAAAAATTATTTTCTAGTTGTTTATTTTTAATGGGTTTTCTACCCATTGCTTTTCTATAGTTTTGGGGGGGGTTTTTTATTCGGGTGCTAAATTATTTCCTTTTTCTGCCGGATGTTGGGGCTATAGTTGTTGCTGTAATCCCTTATGAAGGGTGTCTGACTATCTTCTTTATCTTTCTGTCTTTGCCTTGCAACCTGGTATAGTTTCTTTGTGCCCCTTACTGAGTCACTTTCCAGAAGCTGATAGAGTGCCTCTGATGCCCTATTCTTTGACATTGCAACTTCTTTCTTAGTTTCTTTGTTAGCCAACCAGTAGTCCTTCCTAGCTTGGTCAGTCTTTTCAATCTCCCACTTCTTCCTGCACTCCTTCTTTCTTTTGATTACTTCCTGCACTTCTGCATTACACCACCAGCTTTCCTTATGTACCTTATTTCCATACCTGGCTCGGCCACATATCTCTTTTGTAGTCCTAACACATGCTGTTTTTAGGCGCTGCCACTCTTCTTCAACTCCACCTATTTCCTCCTCTTCTTGGGGTGCTAGAGCCCTGAGTAATTCCTTGAACTGCTGTACTTTCTCTCCAGTCAACTTCCAGGTCTTCAGCCTGGTCTCTGTTGACCTTAGAGCCTTCTCTGACCACTGCTTGCAGCTGATTGTGGCAACTACTGGTTTATGCTGTGAACCGACTGTTTCACTGGGGATGACTTTGCAATCATGGATTCTACCCCAGTGCCTTTTCCTTACTAGGAGGAAGTCTACCTGAGTTGCATGTTGGCTACTCTTGTATGAGATCTTGTGACTGTCTCTCTTTCTGAACCATGTTTTGGCTACTATCAAGCCATTTGCCAGACAGAAGTCTAGAATGGCTTCTCCTTCTTTATTCCTATTGCTCCACCCATGTGGACCCAGACAGTCCTCATATCCTGTTCTGTCTGTCCTGATATGTGCATTTAGGTCACCCATTATCAACACCAATTCATGTTGTCCTGCTTTATCTAGTAGGTCCTGCAACTGCTATCTGAATGCACTCTTTTCCTCACTATCACAATCCTGCTCTGGGGCATAGGCTGAGATTATGAATACTGTCCTATCATTACACTGGAGTCTGATTGCCATGAGTCTATCATTAATTCTGATGATATCCCTCACTGACTTCTGAAGCCTCTGTCTCACCACAATTCCTACACCATTTCTAGCCTGTCCACCACATGAGTAGTAGAGTCTGGATCCCAAGCCAAGTGGCTTTGTTGCACTGCCCTTCCATCTCATCTCATGGATACATAGGCTGTCCAGCCTCCTCCGTATCATCATGTCATCCACTTCTAAGCTGCGCCCTGTCAGTGAACCTACATTAAGCGTAGCAATTCTTAGTTCATGTTCGGCAGGTTGGTTGGTTTTATGTCCAGCTTTCACTCAACAGAGCTATCCCAGGTAACCCAGGCTGGGTAACTAGACACCAGCCAGCCAGTAGCCTATTGACCCAGGGCTGCTGGGCTTTTATGACGGGCACACACTGGGCTTTCCTAGACTTGGAGAAAGCATATGACAAGGTCCCAAGAAAGCTGATCTGGGCAGTACTGGGGTGGTTTGAAGTCCCAGAAACATTGGTAGAATTAGTACAGGCTATGTACAAGGACCCAATGACTCAAGTATGAACAGTGTTTGGCCTCACTGAGGGGTTCCCAGTGGGAGTGGGTGTACACCAGGGTTCAGCTCTGAGCCCACTGCTGTTCATACTGGTAATGGACTACATCAGCAAACAGGTTGGACGGGTCAGAGCAACAAAGCTGCTGTATGCAGACGATGTGGCAGTACAGGCAGACTCTGATCTAGAACTTCAGCAAAGGATAGGAGAATGGAATGCAAATCTGAAGGCACATGGGATGAAACTAAGCACAGATAAGACAGTGGTAATGGCAGCAGATTGGGGAAATCAGAAGAAGCTGAGAATAGAGATAGATGGGAAGATAGTGGAACAGGTAAACAGCTTCAAGTATCTGGGAGGGGTGGTTGAGGCGAAGGGTAGTCTGAATGAAGATGTCAAAGCTAGAATCGGAGGGGCTGCAGCCAACTGGCATAGAGTATCAGGTGTAGTATATGACAGAAGAATGCCAAAGAAGCTGAAAAGTAAGGTGTACAAGACAGTGGTGTGACCAGTTCTACTGTATGGTACAGAAACCTGGGCAGTAAAGGCAGAACAGTTGTAGAAGCTAGAGGTGATGGAAATGAAGTGCCTGAGAAAGGTGGTAGGATGCACACTGCAGGACAGGTGAAGAAATGAGGACATAAGAGCAGAAGCCAAAGTAGCTCCAATTGCAGAAAAGATCAAAGAAAACAGATTACGATGGTATGGGCACGTGTAGAAAAGCAGAAGCCAATCTGGTGAGGGAGATTTGGGACAGACAGGAAGAAGGTAAGAGGAAGCAAGGGCGTCCAGCAAAGAGGTGGATGGATTGTGTGAAAGAAGATCTGCGACAGTCAGGCATGAGTATTGAAGAAGGCAGGAGAGTGGCACTGAATTGAGAGAGTTGGCGACAGTTAATACGATACCCCGACCCCATGTAAATGGGAAAAAGGGGATGATGATGATGATGATGAGTTGAAAAGTGACTCAAGTGGCATTACCTTTTTCTTAAAATAGTATCTGACTCATAATCTATACCTAGCAAGTATATTTGTTATCTGTGTGATACTTACATCATTGAAATTGCAAGTAGTTTTAGTTTGTGAAGCAACCTTTAGCATTATGATGCTCTTTATCAAACATTCAGTATTTTGTGACTTTGAGACATTATTTTTATCAATCTGTATTTCACAAGTTTCTTGTAAAGATTTCTTTATAATGCCATGTGTGTGTGAGTGTGTGTGTGTGTGTGTGTGTGTGTGTGTGTGTGTGTGTGTGTGTGTGTGTGTGTGTGTGTGTGTGTGTGTGTGTGTATATATATATATATATATAAATATACATATATATATATATATATATATATATATATATATATATATACATATATGTGTCCCTATTAAATAAACGAAAAGTGGAAATATCGAATGGCCAAATAAACAAAAAGGCTGTTCCTCAATATTGCTATTGTAAGATCGAGATACAGTGAAGGCTGGAAACTTTGCCCTTTCTTCACTGTAGTGCGATCTCGGAGTTGGTATATATAATTAGAGGGGAATATTCATTTCGAGGAATGGCCTTTTCATTTACTTGGCTGTTCGACATTTCCACTTTTTGTTTATTTAATAGGGAAGCAATACATACATACATATATATATATATATATATATATATATATATATATATATATATATATATATATATATATATATATATATATATATATATATATATATATATATATGGCAATTACCTAAATGACCTAAATATTGACAGCATACTGAAGCAAAAATACCTAATGTTCAAATATCAACAGCTGAAAACACATAAATACAAAATACTAACAGTCAAAAATACCTAAACACAAAATACCGACAAAATTGAAGTTATACCAGAGAGGGGTATATGGTCTTTCCTCAGTATTGTGTGACCTCAGAGGTGATATACATATTTAGCTGGGGGGTGTGGGGGGTGCCCCACTGCAATAGCATTTGAACTGGGATATGGGTTAGGCTTTGCTATAATTTTGTCTTTAGGTATTTACAACTGTTGGTATTTTGTGTTTAGGTTTTTTTGACTGTCGATGTTTTGAACATTAGATATTTTTGTGTCAGTATTTTTGCTGTTAATATTTAGTTCATTCAATTGCCCTACACCTACATATGTATGTATATATATATATATATATATATATATATATATATATATATATATATATATATATACATATATGGTTTCATTTCATATCGTCGAAAGCTCATTTCATTGAATTTCAAAACAGCAAGACCAAATCATTGAAAACTCAAATCGTCGAAACTCATAAGATCGAATCTCAAATCACTGAAAACTACAAAGCAACTAGAAATAACATCCCACAGAGTTTTTACTACGTTTATGCATGCAGGGGGGTAAGCCCGCCTGCACCCCCCCACCTTCCCGTACATTAAATATACCAAATCCAAAGTCGCACTACAGTGGGGGGAAAAGGTACTTTCCTAACCCCATTGTAGTGCGACATTGGAGTTGGTATATTTAATTTCCTGGGGGTGTGTAACATGTGTGGACCTCTCATCTGAGCTTAGAGATAACCTCTAAGCTTGTTGCTCATCAAAGAAAGTGAAATTCTAAATTGCAGCATCATTGGCTGAAAAACACGGTCTATCATGTAAGATGACAATTATTTATTTTGGCATTGTAACTAGTACTAAATATCACTGAATGGGGCTTCAGTGAATAGTATGACCACCATTAGTAGCCAGCTCAGGCTTTTTGGATGCAGGTAACTGATTGAAATATGGACATATGTAAAAGATCCATTGTTTCTGAGCCAGTATACGTGTAAGGGCTATGTTAGGGCCACATTTGAAGGGAATGGACATAGCAGGCATGCTCAGTACCAGTCTAACAGGTTGCATAAAAAATACTGTGATACTGAGGAAAACAACTTGAATCTGAATGGCAGTTCACTGGCAGTCTGCAGAATACTGAGAAAGTGACATCTACAAGAGAATTACTGATTACTGAAATGGAAGAAGGAATATTCTGGTGACAGTTTCTGACCTTTGACAGAGCACTTATGAATGCTATGCTTTACTGGACCATTCAATGTCAGGTTTCTATATTTTTACTCTATCTTATTGCAGGAATAGTCTCCTGGGTCAAAAGGAATGATCAGTTTCTTAAAGCTGTTTTTGAGATGGAGGTATATTTGTGTAGCATCACGAGTTCGCTCTCTTCCATGCATTTTCCAAGTCTTCCCATATCAACATTGGGTTTCACTCCAAAGAAAAAATTTGATTTATCATCCCTAACTACACACCCAGTAAATTAAAGAGCTGCCATTTTTTTCAGTAATAGCATCTTATGTTCATAAGTATATACTAGGATAACAACCAGCAGTGTCTTTATAAGCCTAGCTGCACAAATCAAGCAAATTGGGTCCCTATGTATCATGAGTGTTTATTGGGGGGGTATGTTAGGAAGTTTCTAAAGGCGATGTGGGAGGAATGTTAATTTGTACATAGTTACTATCTGCCTCTGTCTATCAGAGACATGAGGGCCAGACTTGGTATGAATTTCCATTTTCCCATCCATTGGACAAGGTTACGTTTAAATAGGGTTAGGGATGAGGAGCCTGCTCCAGAGCACGGGGAACCCCTGAGACCCATATCTGTTTCAGCAACATGTCCTATTTATGTTGCAAGCAAAATTTAAATCTTTAGATATAGTGGTTCTGATGTTGTTTGTTTTGCAGATATGCAAAAGGTCCATCAGAGGTGGTTCTGAGGATGTCTTATATAGCAGACATAGATTGCCTTTCAGTACCCTGTAGGAGACTGAGTATAGAGATGAGGCTTTATGATGATCTGTATAGGACAATGAGCTTCATACCCTAGTTTCATCTGGTAAGGAACCCTTGTGGGCATTCCACCTGTTGCATATGTCTGAACAGGTATGTGGTGAAGGGGGCAGTATACTGGATGAGGGGTCTGATAAGAGCTGAGTAAAGTGGCATTATGACTTCCTTGGACCTGGATGTCATGCCCTTAGTTATAAGTTGGGTGACATAGAATGATTTTCTCACTAACTCGACCATGTGTTGGTCAAAGGCCAAGTTATGGTCTACATATGTTTTCATATTTCTGACTACCAGGTCAGCTATTAGGGTTGTCTTATTGATGGAGTACTTAGCCTGTCTGGCTGTTTTCCTAAAAGGCAGTATAATGCATTTCTTGGGAAGGGATTTTACTCTGTGACTTTGGTACCAGTCATTTGTCTGTGTTAGACCCTCTTGTGAGATGTTTGCTTTATGGGTGGACTCTGTGATAGCTCCCAGTTTGCAGTCATCTGCAAACCTGGTGAGCCAAAGGCCCATGAAATTAGTCTTTACCCCTGTGAAGCAGATGCCAAATAGAAACAATCCGGGAGCCCTGACGTACTCCACTGGTGACTGGTCTCATAGATGAGGTGGTCTCACCAATACTGACTTCCTGGGTCCTCTCTGTGTGCCAGCTGGCAATTCGACAAGTTATGTAGGGGGTTCATACTCAGTTCAGTCAGTTTGTCAACTGTACAACAGTGAGGTGTTGAACTGAATGCATTAGCCATGTTCAGGTAGGTGGTATGTACCATTTTCCCCTCATCCATTGTCATGGTGTCCTTTTTAAAGAAATCTAAAAGGTTTAATAGGCATGATGTTCCCTTAACAAAGCCAAACTGGGTTAGTTTCAGTGTCTGAAGGTTGCCTATGTCTTTGTTGATCATTCACTCATTCGTGAATAGTGCTATAGTGTTCATTAAGATTAAAGATAAAAATGGTTATCAAGCCTGGCATGAAAAATACCATTTGAATTACTCATCCAGGTGACTGGGATAAAATGGTATTTCAAATGAGGCTAATTTGTGAATTTTGGGGGGAGGGATCACATTGTATCATGAGACTATTCCACATTTTGACAAATGATTGCTTACATTATATTACAATTCAGTACTCAGATGAAAGATCTTTTTATTTAAAAAGAGAATCTTAGGACATTCATTTCAGTCATTATGTCAGAACACTGGAATAGCATTATATTGGGAGGAAAACTATTTGGCTAATGTATAAATTCAGGTTTGTGGGGATTATATTACACAACCTACCTGAGTGCTTCAAAATATCACAGACCAATGCTAACGATTAACAATTTTTATTTAATTTGTTTCCAAAAGTTAGACTAAGAGCCACACAATCATCACCTAGGCATTTGCAGTTTGCTTACTGGTCTGTAAAGTCAGACACAGTACTTGCCAATTTAACTGTGGAGTCTTTGCTATAGAAGTCATCACTGAAAGCAGATTTTTATGGAGTTAAAACAGATTTATGGGTCTGTATATATTTTTTATAGCAGAAAAAAGTGAATTGCCTGAGTAATGGTTGGATAACATGGACTTACAATTTTACAGCAATTACTTGGGGACCTTTGGAAGGGTGATACATTTCTATCATGTCTGATTGCTACTTGATCAACAGATTGACACAATATATAATAACTTCCTGAATATTTTTTGGAAACCATCCCTAGGTTTCATGAAAGCTCCATGCAAGAATAAGTCTATTCTTGCGCGGAGCGGATCGTGCCCATGCAGTACAGCAGCGCACCTTGCATATTCACGAAGGCATGCTGCTGTATAACCTGCATGGGCACAATCCATGAAGGAGTGCAGGTGGTGTGTCCAATCAGTGTTCATACAGTAAACCCGACTCCTGCACTCAGGAAGTGCCATGCAACACTTTGAAAACAAAAACAGTGTCTGCTGACACTTTTAGCATACTTCCCAACTGAACAGATATTCACAGAATGTCCAGATTTGTGCCTCATATGTTAGGTGTGCTCCTCCTATTGTCCTGGCAAAGAGCTGAGACTCAAAGTCATTAAATAATGACAAAGATTTGAGTCTAAGACTCCACATCCTTCAAATACGTAATGCTAATGCAAAACCTATTATTCTATCAACTTTCTAAGTTTGTAAGAGCAATATTTAAAATCTGTCCCTCTTTGTCCCCCCATCATGTTAGGCTTTGTCCAGATGTTATGCTCTGTGAGGTGGAGAGGTATGACTGCTAGCTATTTGCATATCCCTAAACTAAGAAAAATAAAATATTTATTTATATTTTTCCCCTCCCCACTAAAGTTTAAGTGTAGCTGAGCGGGGATATGCACATCACACAACTGTGTTCAGCATAGCTTAAACATCCAAAGGAGCTAAATAGAAATATACAGCCAAAGCAGCCAAAGTGAGATAGTGTAGTAGTTAGAGCTTTTGCTTAACATGCAGTTATTCATGATTTGAGCCCCAGTGCAGTCAGTTCATTTTCATATGTGAAAGCAGCACGAAAATATCTTTTTTTATACATAGGTAGTGAATAATATATATTTGTTAACCAGGGTAGTGTAGCAGGTCCAAATGTGAGGTGTCAGTTTAGTACAGATATTGAAACCCCCATATAAACACAAGTGTCCCTAACAGTATAGCCACAAAAGAATATAATGTAATGAAAGCACATAGGGGATGTTATGGAAGGTAAACATACATATCATGAGATGTTATTAATAAGGAATCAACCCCACAATCCTGATAGTCCATAAAATGAAAGATAAACAACACTAAAGTTTGCTCAGATATGCTTGGTTGGTGTAAGCATCGCTGAAATCTAAATGCTTACCAATAATTAGTGTAGCTAAGTGGATTTGCACACTGGTAAGCAGTACTTAGCATCTACCTCTTTAAGCGATGCTTATCTTAGCTAAGCGGGTTTGCCCATCACTTAGCTTAACTCAGCATATTCAACATCAGCCAATCATGGCAAAGGACAGGAATCCAGTCCTATTTAAACCCCACAGGTGGGGATACAATCATAACCCATTGTAGCTGATCACTGCATATGGCTGGTGTTGGTAAGGATGTGTGCTTTCAGGCTCATAGTTGTGGAATTCCAGTGTCCAGGGTCATAGTTGGACTCCTCATAAAAGATCATGAATGGAGATTGCTGCAGGGCCAGTACCAGGGCTCCCAATACAAAGCAGAGGCCTGTGACTGTCTCACACATGACCTCACCAGTGCAACTGGTATCCCTTGAACTGGTGAGCAGGTCTGGCACCATTATGCTGACCTGAAGCATAGGAAGAGGGACCTCTAGGACCAGTGAATCCAAGACGCTTGGGCAGACTGTCTCAGCAGTGAGTAATTATCAGTATCAATTATTGTGTAACAAAGCCCAGCCTAAGTATGAGATGGATAGATATGCATAAATGTTTATCTATCTCATGTATAGCTGCAGATGAGAGGGCTGCAAATGTGGATGCCCATGCCACCAGCCTGCTAAGGCTACATTGCGAGGCTGGTGAGTACAAGTCTAGCTTGCAGTAGTCAAGTCAAATAAATAGAAAGAAGTAGAATGTCACCTGCCAGTAGTTAAAATGTGTATTGTTTGTACTGAATAAATGAGACATTAGCAGAGTAATAGTGACGTACAGGATATATATATCAACATAAGTGCCAGTACCTGTCAATAAAACTCAAAATCCCAGACTGTTGTGTTTACTTTGGTATGTGGTAGTATGAATCTAAATGTGTACAGGTTCTGCACAGCAACTATGGGTCTGACAGCATTAAATAATTGAGGCTCATCTGACAAAGACTGTGGAGTTGTAAAATAGATTAACTATAAGAAATGTTACCTGCACCAAGATCTGATCCCTGAATAGTAATGTTGTGTTAACCATTGTTTTCCATACTGTAATATGTCATGGTATGAATGCACAGTATAAGAACTATCTGCCATGCATGAATGTCAGAATTACAAGGCAGATTGTCCAAACAAGAGAGTATTATGCAGAAAACAGTCAAGAAAAAAAAAGCAGTTCCCCAATAGCTCATTGTGAGGAAGCACAACCTAGTTGTACCTTTTTGCACAAACAGGCACGGTTCGAATCCCGATAGTTGTATTAAGCTGTATGCATAATCTCACCCAAGAATATGTGAATATGTGTAGAAACAGTCAGGTATTGTTAACAGAAATTTCCTCCACAGGTCCACCAGGTAAGAAAAGGTAAAAATTAGCTGTAAAAAGGCTGTAATTATACACTGTGTACAAACATACCACTGCCCAACCCAAGGCCATAAGTTGATGTAAAGAGAGGTAATACATGGAAAGTAATGAATAGAGCAATGATCATTAAAGTTGTGAGCAATTGAAGCCTACATAGTTGTTAATTGACATCTCTCTCACTCCCCCACCCTATCTGCACCAGTAATCCAAACACATAAATCAACAGGCATGTTTTTCACCAAACCTACTGTTGGGACATGTGTCCTATTGTTCTACAAATATTTAAACATTTGATTATTAATGTTCCCTGTTCAAATACTATCATTGGTGGTCTGTTGCTATCAATGTAACCTGCATGCTGGTATAATGCCCAGTGTGGTTCTATATATGCATATGTTCTGTTTGCTATGCAACTGTTTCAAATATGTTGTTCTGAGTTAATGGGTACACTTATGCATGCTGTTATAACTAATACTGGAATGTGTTGTTCATGACTAACCAACATATGTTGTAAAACCTAAACACCATCGCATGTCTGGGAAGGCTGATCCCAGCAGATCCACCTGTCCCACCTCAACTGGCTGTGCACCAGGCTCCAGCACATCTGGGACCCAACCCAGGACCTTCTTGTCCGCTGGTCCTGCACCACCTTTGGGTGGAACCACCTCAGGGGATGGGGCCTGTTCCCCCCTTGGGAGCGGGCGCAGACAGGACACCGTCTCCCATAGTCAGGTCCAGGTATTGGTGTGTAGTGAGCTTCAAAAGGAGTTCAGAGATCAGCTACACCAGCTTGAGGGCCACGTGGCACATCTTGAGGGTCAGCCTGCGCAGACAGAACACCGTCTCCCATAGTCAGGTCCAGGGATTGGTGTGTAGTGAGCTTCAAAAGGAGTTCAGAGATCAGCTACACCAGCTTGAGGGCCATGTGGCACATCTTGAAGGTCAGCCTGCCCCTCCTGCTCATCCCCCAACACAGCCACCTTTGGGGCTGTGAAGGTTCAGTGGTGACTGCCCATGGGTGGGGACCTCAGTCCCACTGTATCCATTTGGGGGCTCGTGGGCATCTGATTCCCAACCACTCTCCCTGTCCAAGGTGTTTACCCCCACATGTGTTATATACCACCCCTGTCTGCTGTCTTGTCTATCTTGTCTGTCTTCCAACCCAACTTACTTACCCAAATATACCTACTATCCTTCCCCAACATCCCACTCTCACCTTATTAAAAAAAAAAAAAAAGGGCAATCTGCCCCCCCAAAAAATGTTGCCCCATACAGTGCTGTCCATTTCACACACATGTCCACTGGACACATGTAATCTGGTCTAATTGGCTTAACAACACATTACTGTTGTCCTCATCCCTTTCTCAGGGGTTTGAGTGTCCAAATTCACCTCCAAATTCTGTACAAATTCACAACTGTTGCTGTATCAGAAATGGACAACTATGGATCTTCCCTACACCCATCCTGCACATCAGTAGCTATCTTTCATATTGTTTTTCCCTCTTTGTGTCCCCTTTTTAACAACTTTCCTATCACTCATTTTTTTCTTTTCTTTTAAAGAAATTAGCATGGGGGTAAGCGGGAGTAAGCAGCAGTAAACCGCAATATGCTGCAGTAAGCGATTTTGTGCGATGCTAAGTGATGCCTACACAAATTAAGCAGTTTCCTGTTTAACCATATGTTGGCATCGGTTACCATCACTCAAACCCATGCAAACCCACTTACAACTGCTTAAAACTGCCTTAATCACCCTGTCTCCATCAGCCACTGTTCTGCAAAGCAACAAAATAATCAGCGCTGCCAACTCTTGAACCCAGGACCCTGTACACCATAGTCAGAGCAATGTACCACTACACCAACTGAGCTGTAATAATGAATGCTGCTTTTACAAATATATCATTCAGTACAGGTATAGAACAGTAGGGAGCAAACACTGTGGAATCAGTCATGTTTAGTATATATAAATACACATATATATATATATATATATATATATATATATATATATATATATATAAAACATGTAGTTGAGTCATACCCAGCACCATACCTCTCCACCTCTTAGTGCAAGAATTCTGGACAAAGGCTGTCAAAATGGGGGAACAATGGGCCAACACCTGGGACATAATGTAAGTACTGCAGTTATAAATGTAGAATGTTCATAGGTTCATAGGTTCATACTAGGCTATCTGCCTTAGGGCATTTATAAGCCTAGCCAGAATGTGTTTGGCTTTCACCACCCATTTTAAATTTATTTTGCTATGCCCTTTTTCGAGGTTAGTATACTGTGCCTCTGTCTAACAGTGACACAGAAGTGATACCCAGGGTAAACCTACGATCTCCCATCCACTCATCAAGATTCCTCTTGAAGAGAGTCAGTGAGGGACTCTGCCTAACCTGGACTGGGATTTTATTCCAGAGTGAAGGGAGCTTCTGGTTTATGAATCTGTCCCTCCAGCATGTCCTATTTATTTCAGTGCTGAGGTTCAAGTCTCTCCAGCGCGTAGCTCGATGGGATTTGGATTTTCTGAGGTGCAGCATGTCCATTAATTCCGGGTTGGACATGGCTTTATACATCAGGCACAGATCGCCTCTGAACAGGCGGTATGCCACTGAGTAGAGCTGGAGTTTCTTTAACCGGGCAGCATATGGCATCTGTTTGAGCCCTTTGATCCTCTTGGTGAGGTACTTTTGGGGTCTTTCCAGTAGCTACAGGTGTCTGGTAAGGTACATCCCAAAAGCGGCATTGTACTCAATTATGGGCCTGATGAGGGATGAGTAAAGAGGCACGATGACCTCCCCTGATCTAGATGTGAATCCCTTCATGATTAGGTGGGCTATATAAAATGTTTTTCTAACCGCTTTGGCCACGTGGTTGTCAAATGAGAGATTGCTATCAACTTGGGTCCCCAGGTCCCTAATTACTTCTTCTTCTGTACTTAATGGATTACCACCTATGTGGTAATTTGTGGGCACTTTGTTTTTGCCAGAGGGGATGACTATACACTTTTTGGCATTTAGCTTGAGGCCATGGCTCTGGCACCAGTTGTCTGTTTCTATGACGCCCTTTTGGAGGCTGCTTGTGTCGGCTGGAGAGTCGATTATGGCGCCCAGTTTGCAGTCATTTGCGAACTTGGTCAGCCACAGTCCTTCCGTGTTGGCCTGTACCTCCGAGAAATATATACTGAACAAGAGAGGTCCCAGGACTGAGCCTTGTGGGACACCACTTGTAACTGGTTTGAGTCTGACATGGCTCCAGCAATTCTAACCATGTGGGTTCTGTCCTTGAGCCAGTTTGCAATCCATCTAGTGACATAGGGGTTTATATTTAAGCTGGTGAGCTTATCTATAATGCCCGAGTGGGGTATTGTATCGAAGGCTTTTGTGAGGTCCAGGTAGGCTGTGTGGACCACCTTCCCCTTGTCAATGGCCTTGGTGACTGTTTCAAAGAAATCAGCCAGGTTTAAGAGGCAGGATCTGCCCTTAACAAAGCCGAACTGGATAGGATCCAGTGTCTGTAGGTCCCCAATATCTTTATTTATGAGGTCCATGATGATCCTTTCCATAGCTTTGCAGACCAAGCTAGTCAGGCTTATGGGGCGATAGTTTCCAGGATCTGTTGAGGCACCACCTTTATGGAGAGGGACCACTGTTACTGTACGCCACTCTTTGGGCACATATCCTGTAGTAAGGCTGAGATTGAACAGTAGTTTTATGTTTGGGTTTAGCTCTTCTTGGAGTTCATGTAGGACGCAGCCCGGGACACCGTCTGGTCCCATTGATGCTGTGTTTTTTGCTTTGGAGAGGGCAGCTCTTACCTGAGCATCTGAGATGTCAGGAGGGCAGCACTCTGCTTGGATAGATATTTGCCCTTTTGGTGGGGAGGGGGGGAGAAGTTTGCACTGAACCTGTCAGCTAGGATGTTGGCAATGTCTGTGGGTTCAGTGTATTTTTTGTCATTTTGGACTAATTCTGAGCATATCTGGGAATTACCACCCAGTTTCCTAACATAACTAAAGAAAGCCTTGTGATTATCCTTAGTGTCCTGTGCAATTTTTCTCTTGAAGCTGGCCTTAGACAATTTTATGAGTGCCCGTAGTTTTTTGCTAATACTGATCAGTGATGCCTTCCCTTTTTGGGATTTTGCTCTATCATTTAGTAGCTTCCTCCTTCTATTGTATAGTTTGTTTATGGCTGGGGTCCACCAGACAGGATGTCTGCCTTTGGAGGATTGGGTCTTGGTTTTATTTGGGATCGCATGATCCATGCATTCCTGAAGGTGTTCATAGAATGCGTTTATAAAGGATTCTGCGGTCTGGGCCATATTTTCCACAGGCCCGGGGGCTTTGAAGGATTCCACCCCAGTTTTGAGGAGTGTGAAATTTGCTTTAGAGAAGTTTTTCACTGGTTTTCTGGGCAGGGGGTGGGGTCGGGATGTGAATATCCAGTGAGATTAGTTTATGGTCTGATCTTACCAGTGAGGGATACACTTCTGGCCTGGAGCATAGAGTCCCCATGTTGGTGATGATCAGGTCCAGTATGTTTTCCCCTCTTGTGGGAGTGGTAACAAGTTGTTCCATAGCATTTGAGTTTATAAATTCTAGGAACCTTTGGGCTAGGGTGTTGGAGCTAGACTAATGCTCCCAGCCTATGTTTGGGTAGTTGAAGTCGCCCAATATAATGGTGTTTGGAGAGACCTTCATATTTTCCAGTGTTCTCAGAAAGGCTGAGTGGGGTTCCTGGGTTTGGGAGGGTGGTCTGTAGCAGGCTATAAACTGGAAGGCAGTTTTACCCACTTTTAGTTGCACATGGATAGTCTCTGATGCTTCGTGCTTTGCCACCAACCTGGAGGTGTGGGTATCTTTGATGAATATCAATACTCCCCCTCCTTTTGTGGTTCGGTCCAAGTTTTGGGGCCGAAAAGCATGGTATGAGGTATAACCTGGTAGTGATGGGGTGCTCTTGGGAGCCCTGAACCAGGTTTCTGTTACTGCACAGATATCTATGTTCTCCATGCTAAGGAGAGTTTCGAGTGCGTGCATCTTGAGGTTTAGACTTCTGGCGTTGAGTAGCATTACTCTTAGTTTCTTGTCCCTTGTGATACCTATGGAGGTGGGTTTGTCTTTTGAGCCTTGCCTAAAAAAGGCACTATGGGGGTAGCAAGAGCCTTTGCCAATATCCAAAAGCCCAGGGGTGACAGGTGCAAGCCGTCCCTAGTGAAGCATCGTGGCTTGTCGGGCATATCATCCCAAGCTGACTGGCATTGGATCCCCTTTGAATGACACCAGTACTTAAGCCAATTGTTGAAATTGATAATCTTGTCTTCATATTGTAGCATCATTCTTGGTGAGGGTAAGATGCTACTCAAGGTCAGGGTCATACCGGCCTTGGCTACATGCTCAGAGAGCTCCTTTATGTCTCTTTTCATGTAGTCCAGGGAGGTACGTCTCAGGTCATTCACACCAGCATGGACAATGACTGAGTCATATTTGTACTTGCCTTGGAGTGACCTGAGTGCTTGTGTTATGTGGCGGATCCTAGCGCCCGACAGGCTGCTCACCCTTGCTACATTTGTTGCTACATTAACAGGGTTTGTGTCAGTATACATGTTCAGAAGGATGTAAATTCTGAAACTGAAATGTATGTCATCATTTACTGACAGAAATCCTCACATCATCACAGTGATTTACCACAGAAATTAAAATAATGATTCTGTGGAAAAGAACAGAAATATGAGCAATAAACCTGGGCAGTCTGAAACAATCTGGCCAGTAAAGAGGTATGCTCAGAACCAGAACCCCTTAGTGCAACAAATCTGGGCCAAACCTGACAAGGGGGGTAAAGCCATGAAAATAGGAACATATCCCAAATACTGGAGTAGATAAGGTGACACAGTTGATGCAGTAACACCCTTCTGTCTGTTGTAACATATATTGACTGGAATAGCCCAAGTCCAAAACCAAATTACTCCCCACTAGTTACTGACATAAATCTTCACATCATCCCACTGATGTGTCAGACATACACAGCATGTATGGGGGCCAGGCACCAGTACATCTGATAAATATCTGGACATAACATCCAGTAGGGAAATTACATTGAGCTGCTAGGCATGTCACCAAGTACTGTCTAAACTACAGGCAGACTGACACAACACTAACCCAATTTTGCTATGGGAGAATGCACATGTAATTGCAAATATATCAAGCAATGCATGGATGTAACAGCATTGACAAATGGACACAAGTGTGAAAGTGCATACCCATAACCAATCTCACCACATTCAAAGTGACATACTGGTAAGCCACATGAACAGTAGAGTATATGGACTGTGTGAACAAAATCATCAGCATGTTTGCCACTCACACACTACCCCTACATATACTGGCCCAATGACACACACAGGTTATGTGACAAAGTCACCAACCATAAAGATGTGCCTGATAGAAACAATACGCCAACAGGAATGGTATTACAACACAATAGGTTAGCACCTGAAGTTAAAGATGTTATTTATGGTGCTTGGGAAAGCCTCATCCCTGCAGACTTACTCAACATACTTGGTAAATGTCCCACTTTTATTAATAGTAGAGGTTCAAATTTAAAAGACCTACTAGAGAAGACCCCTAGATCCTTTGGACAAAGTCCAGCTACTATGGCCAAATGTGGCAATTGCAAGGCCTGTAAATTTATTAATGACGGTCCCTATGTTTGTCTAGGTAATTTTAAGAGAACTTTGAAGAGCCCTGGTTACTGCAACTGTAACACAAGTATGGTCATTTATGCTGCCACTTGTTTATCTTGCCCAGCGTTCTATATAGGTATGACTACCAGGAAGTTGAGACAAAGAATATTAGAACATTACAGGGACATAAAAAACAAGAAAACCACTAATTCATTGTATGTACACACGAATCATTGTTCAAACTTTAAAAAGTTTATTCTTTTTGTTATTGATAGGCTATATACAAAGGATTATGGGGGGGACTTTAAAACCATGTTGGAAATAAGGGAATGTCTTTGGCAACTGAGACTTGATGCCAGCAATGCTTTATATTTAAGCTGGTGAGCTTATCTATAATGCCAAGTGGGGTATTGTATCGAAGGCTTTTGTGAGGTCCAGGTAGGCTGTGTGGACCACCTTCCCCTCGTCAGTGGCCTTGGTGACTGTTTCAAAGAAATCAGCCAGGTTTTAGAGGCAGGATCTGCCCTTAACAAAGCCGAACTGGATAGGATCCAGTGTCTGTAAGTCCCCAATATCTTTATTTATGAGGTCCATGATGATCCTTTCCATAGCTTTGCAGACCAAGCTAGTCAGGCTTATGGGGCGATAGTTTCCAGGATCTGTTGAGGCACCACCTTTATGGAGAGGGACCACTGTTACTGTACGCCACTCTTTGGGCACATATCCTGTAGTAAGGCTGAGACTGAACAGTAGTTTTATGTTTGGGTTTAGCTCTTCTTGGAGTTCATGTAGGACGCAGCCCGGGACACCGTTTGGTCCCATTGATGCCGTGTTTTTTGCTTTGGAGAGGGCAGCTCTTACCTGAGCATCTGAGATGTCAGGAGGGCAGCACTCTGCTTGGATAGATATTTGCCCTTTTGGTGGGGAGGGGGGGGGTTTGCACTGAACCTGTCAGCTAGGATGTTGGCAATGTCTGTGGGTTCAGTGTATTTTTTGTCATTTTGGACTAATTCTGAGCATATCTGGGAATTACCACCCAGTTTCCTAACATAACTAAAGAAAGCCTTGTGATTATCTTTAGTGTCCTGTGCAATTTTTCTCTCGAAGCTGGCCTTAGACAATTTTATGAGTGCCCGTCGTTTTTTGCTAATACTGATCAGTGATGCCTTCCCTTTTTGGGATTTTGCTCTATCATTTAGTAGCTTCCTCCTTCTATTGTATAGTTTGTTTATGGCTGGGGTCCACCAGACAGGATGTCTGCCTTTGGAGGATTGGGTCTTGGTTTTATTTGGGATCGCATGATCCATGCATTCCTGAAGGTGTTCATAGAATGCGTTTATAAAGGATTCTGCGGTCTGGGCCATATTTTCCACAGGCCCGGGGGCTTTGAAGGATTCCACCCCAGTTTTGAGGAGTGTGAAATTTGCTTTAGAGAAGTTTTTCACTGGTTTTCTGGGCAGGGGGTGGGGTCGGGATGTGAATATCCAGTGAGATTAGTTTATGGTCTGATCTTACCAGTGAGGGATACACTTCTGGCCTGGAGCATAGAGTCCCCATGTTGGTGATGATCAGGTCCAGTATGTTTTCCCCTCTTGTGGGAGTGGTAACAAGTTGTTCCATAGCATTTGAGTTTATAAATTCTAGGAACCTGTGGGCTAGGGTGTTGGAGCTAGAGTAATGCTCCCAGCCTATGTTTGGGTAGTTGAAGTCGCCCAATATAATGGTGTTTGGAGAGACCTTCATATTTTCCAGTGTTCTCAGAAAGGCTGAGTGGGGTTCCTGGGTTTGGGAGGGTGGTCTGTAGCAGGCTATAAACTGGAAGGCAGTTTTACCCACTTTTAGTTGCACATGGATAGTCTCTGATGCTTCGTGCTTTGGCACCAACCTGGAGGTGTGGGTATCTTTGATGAATATCAATACTCCCCCTCCTTTTGTGGTTCGGTCCAAGTTTTGGGGCCGAAAAGCATGGTATGAGGTATAACCTGGTAGTGATGGGGTGCTCTTGGGATCCCTGAACCAGGTTTCTGTTACTGCACAGATATCTATGTTCTCCATGCTAAGGAAAGTTTCGAGTGCGTGCATCTTGAGGTTTAGACTTCTGGCGTTGAGTAGCATTACACTTAGTTTCTTGTCCCTTGTGATACCTATGGAGGTGGGTTTGTCTTTTGAGCCTTGCCTAAAAAAGGCACTATGGGGGTAGCAAGAGCCTTTGCCAATATCCAAAAGCCCAGGGGTGACAGGTGCAAGCCGTCCCTAGTGAAGCATCGTGGCTTGTCGGGCATATCATCCCAAGCTGACAGGCATTGGATCCCCTTTGAATGACACCAGTACTTAAGCCAATTGTTGAAATTGATAATCTTGTCTTCATATTGTAGCATCATTCTTGGTGAGGGTAAGATGCTACTCAAGGTCAGGGTCATACCGGCCTTGGCTACATGCTCAGACAGCTCCTTTATGTCTCTTTTCTTGTAGTCCAGGGAGGTACGTCTCAGGTCATTCACACCAACATGGACAATGACTGAGTCATATTTGCACTTGCCTTGGAGTGACCTGAGTGCTTGTGTTATGTGGCGGATCCTAGCGCCCGACAGGCTGCTCACCCTTGCTACATTTGTTGCTACATTAACAGGGTTTGTGTCAGTATACATGTTCAGAAGGATGTAAATTCTGAAACTGAAATGTATGTCATCATTTACTGACAGAAATCCTCACATCATCACAGTGATTTACCACAGAAATTAAAATAATGATTCTGTGGAAAAGAACAGAAATATGAGCAATAAACCTGGGCAGTCTGAAACAATCTGGCCAGTAAAGAGGTATGCTCAGAACCAGAACCCCTTAGTGCAACAAATCTGGGCCAAACCTGACAAGGGGGTAAAGCCATGAAAATAGGAACATATCCCAAATACTGGAGTAGATAAGGTGACACAGTTGATGCAGTAACACCCTTCTGTCTGTTGTAACATATATTGACTGGAATAGTCCAAGTCCAAAACCAAATTACTCCCCACTAGTTACTGACATAAATCTTCACATCATCCCACTGATGTGTCAGACATACACAGCATGTATGGGGGCCAGGCACCAGTACATCTGATAAATATCTGGACATAACATCCAGTAGGGAAATTACATTGAGCTGCTAGGCATGTCACCAAGTACTGTCTAAACTACAGGCAGACTGACACAACACTAACCCAATTTTGCTATGGGAGAATGCACATGTAATTGCAAATATATCAAGCAATGCATGGATGTAACAGCATTGACAAATGGACACAAGTGTGAAAGTGCATACCCATAACCAATCTCACCACATTCAAAGTGACATACTGGTAAGCCACATGAACAGTAGAGTATATGGACTGTGTGAACAAAATCATAAGCATGTTTGCCACTCACACACTACCCCTACATATACTGGCCCAATGACACACACAGGTTATGTGACAAAGTCACCAACCATAAAGATGTGCCTGATAGAAACAATACGCCAACAGGAATGGTATTACAACACAATAGGTTAGCACCTGAAGTTAAAGATTTTATTTATGGTGCTTGGGAAAGCCTCATCCCTGCAGACTTACTCAACATACTTGGTAAATGTCCCACTTTTATTAATAGTAGAGGTTCAAATTTAAAAGACCTACTAGAGAAGACCCCTAGATCCTTTGGACAAAGACCAGCTACTATGGCCAAATGTGGCAATTGCAAGGCCTGTAATTTTATTAATGACAGTCCCTATGTTTGTCTAGGTAATTTTAAGAGAACTTTGAAGAGCCCTGGTTACTGCAACTGTAACACAAGTATGGTCATTTATGCTGCCACTTGTTTATCTTGCCCAGCGTTCTATATAGGTATGACTACCAGGAAGTTGAGACAAAGAATATTAGAACATTACAGGGACATAAAAAACAAGAAAACCACTAATTCATTGTATGTACACATGAATCATTGTTCAAACTTTAAAAAGTTTATTTTTTTTGTTATTGACATGCTATATACAAAGGATTTTGGGGGGGACTTTAAAACCATGTTGGAAATAAGGGAATGTCTTTGGCAACTGAGACTTGATGCCAGCAATGCTCCTGGTATCAATGATGCACTATCCCTAGCATGTATTTTAAGATACAAGGCAGCTTGTATATAATATAAAACTATGTAAATTTAAATATTTTAACAGATATGTTTTTTGTTTTATATGGAATGTTTATTACTACACACACTGCTTTTTATTATGTTTTATTTTGGTTTATTTATTCTGGGTAGCTATTACTTACTTGAGATTCTAGCAAACAAGGTATTGTTGAGCAGGACTTTAAGATTTGGTGAAAAGGAACTTTAGGGGATAATTGTTTAATTTAACTACCATCCTGCTTTTTCATCATTGATTAATCAAGCAGTAATTAATAGCTGTATTTAAAGGTTGTTTTTATTGAAGTTAACTGACTCTGAAGATGCCCATGAGGGTGAAAGTGCTTAGTCGGTTCAAGTTGCTGTTTTTTTATTTCTTCATTCATCAAATTGTGGATTAATAAAGGTTTTGTGAGGGTACCTGTTATGTTACCTTAGTGCCTTTTTGTTTACTAGTTGTTTTACACTCTGAGTTCCTTCAGATGTTTTTCACCAAACCTACTGTTGGGACATGTGTCCTATTGTTCTACAAATATTTAAACATTTGATTATTAATGTTCCCTGTTCAAATACTATCACTGGTGGTCTGTTGCTATCAATGTAACCTGCATGCTGGTATAATGCCCAGTGTGGTTCTATATATGCATATGTTCTGTTTGCTATGCAACTGTTTCATATCTGTTGTTTTGGGTTAATGGGTACACTTATGCATGCTGTTATAACTAATACTGGAATGTGTTGTTCATGACTAACCAACATATGTTGTAAAACCTTAACACCATCGCATGTCTGGGAAGGCTGATCCCAGCAGATCCGCCTGTCCCACCTCAACTGGCTGTACACCAGGCTCCAGCACATCTGGGACCCAACCCAGGACCTTCTTGTCCACTGGTCCTGCACCACCTTTGGGTGGAACCACTTCATGGGATGGGGCCTGTTCCCCCCTTGGGAGCAGGCGCAGACAGGAAACCATCTCCCATAGTCAGGTCCAGGTATTGGTGTGTAGTGAGCTTCAAAAGGAGTTCAGAGATCAGCTACACCAGCTTGAGGGCCACGTGGCACATCTTGAGGGTCAGCCTGCCCCTCCTGCTCATCCCCCAACACAGCCACCTTTGGGGCTGTGAAGGTTCAGTGGTGACTGCCCATGGATGGGGACCTCAGTCCCACTGTATCCATTTGGGGGCTTGTGGGCATCTGATTCCCAACCACTCTCCCTGTCCAAGGTGTTTACCCCCACATGTGTTATATTCCACTCCTGTCTGCTGTCTTGCCTATCTTGTCTGTCTTCCAACCCAACTTACCTACCCAAATATACCTACTATCCTTCCCCAACATCCCACTCTCACCTTATAAAAAAAAAAAAAAGGGCAATCTGCCCCCCCCAAAAGAAATGTTGCCCCATACAGTGCTGTCCATTTCACACACATGTCCACTAGACACATGTAATCTGGTCTAATTGGCTTAACAACACATTACTGTTGTCCTCATCCCTTTCTCAGGGGTTTGAGTGTCCAAATTCACCTCCAAATTCTGTACAAATTCACAACTGTTGGTGTATCTGAAATGGACAACTATGGATCTTCCCTACACCCGTCCTGCACATCTGTAGCTATCTTTCATATTGTTTTTCACTCTTTGTGCTCCCTTTTTCACAACTTTCCTATTACCCCTTTTTTCATATCTTTTTAAAGAAATTAGCATGGGGTAGCGGAGTAAGCAGCAGTAAACGCAATATGCAGTAAGCGATTTTGTGCGATGCTAAGTGATGCCTACACAGATTAAGCAGTTTCCTGTTTAACCATATGTTGGCATCGGTTACCATCACTCAAACCCATGCAAACCCACTTACAACTGCTTAAAACTGCCTTAATCACCCTGTCTCCATCAGCCACTGTTCTGCAAAGCAACAAAATAATCAGCGCTGCCAACTCTTGAACCCAGGACCCTGTACACTATAGTCAGAGCAATGTACCACTACACCAACTGAGCTGTAATAATGAATGCTGCTTTTACAAATATATCATTCAGTACAGGTATAGAACAAACACTGTGGAATCAGTCATGTTTAGTATATATAAATACATACATATATATATATATATATATATATATATACATATATATATATATATATATATATATATATATATATATATAAAACATGTAGTTGAGTCATATCCAGCACCATACCTCTCCA
This sequence comes from Protopterus annectens, assembly GCF_019279795.1. Taxonomy (NCBI): domain Eukaryota; kingdom Metazoa; phylum Chordata; order Ceratodontiformes; family Protopteridae; genus Protopterus; species Protopterus annectens. The sequence continues at coordinate 272,329,678 of NC_056745.1, read as the reverse complement.
CCTCTTAGTGCAAGAATTCTGGACAAAGGCTGTCAAAATTGGGGAACAATGGGCCAACACCTGGGACATAATGTAAGTACTGCAGTTATAAATGTAGAATGTTGCTACCTTAACAGGGTTTGTGTCAGTATACATGTTCAGAATGATGTAAATTCTGAAACTGAAATGTATGTCATCATTTACTGATGGAAATCCTCACATCATCACAGTGATTTACCACAGAAATGAAAATAATGATTCTGTGGAAAAGAACAGAAACCTGGGCAGTCTGAAACAATCTGGCAAGTCAAGAGGTATGCTCAGAAACAGAACCCCTTAGTGCAACAAATCTGGGCCAAACCTGACAAGGGGGGTAAAGCCATGGAAATAGGAACATATCCCAAATACTGGAGTAGATAAGGTGACACAGTTGATGCAGTAACACCCTTCTGTCTGTTGTAACATATATTGACTGGAATATCCCAAGTCCAAAACCAAATTACTCCCCACTAGTTACTGACATAAATCTTCACATCATCCCACTGATGTGTCAGACATACACAGCAGGTATGGGGGCCAGGTACCAGTACATCTGATAAATATCTGGCCATAACATCCAGTAGGGAAATTACATTGAGCTGCTAGGCATGTCACCAAGTACTGTCTAAACTACCGGCAGACTGACACAACACTAACCCAATTTTGCTATGGGAGAACACACATGTAATTGCAAATATATCAAGCAATGCATGGATGTAACAGCATTGACAAATGGACACAAGTGTGAAAATGCATACCCATAACCAATCTCACCACATTCAAAGTGACATACTGGTAAGCCACATGAACAGTAGAGTATATGGACTGTGTGAACAAAATCATCAGCATGTTTGCCACTCACACACTACCCCTACATATACTGGCCCAATTCACAGTGTAGTCTGACACCTGACTGGTATGGGAATAAATGTTTCAGTCTGCACCTACAAACATATACAACTGATAGAGCACCAGAAACTGGAGCAGCATGCAAAGTCAGATAGAACACTTACATCTACCCCCTCCTTACATAGGCCAAATAACACATTCACAATACACTGTTACACAATCCTGACAGTCTGTCAACAATTGCCAGAAATACACAATCCTCTTAACTGTATAGAGTCCCACAAAACACCCAGGCTTTGTCCTCCTATATAAGGCCTCCTACAAATAAGTCTGGCAGTCTGATACATTACTGGGATGATATCAGGAATTAAGTCACTATATAATGATATACTATACCTACCCACCTCTTACAGCATGACATCTGGACAAAGCCTGACATACTTGGGGGCAGAGGCCCAAACACAGGGCCATTATTGACATATTGCTATTATAAATTGAGAAAGATGCTGGTGTAACAGGGTTATTATAACATATCTGTTCTGAGGGATATGAAGTCAGAAACACACATGGATGTTACCATGCAATCCTCAGAGTATGCTACTGAATTTCCAAGGCCAAAAATATGTGAGTAACGCATCAAATATAAGAGTCCAAACTCTGGCCACTCTGTGGATAGCCCTACAGTTGAGAGATATTTCACCCACATAACACTATCAGACTTAAATTCACACAGAACAGCCATATCCACACAAACCCTGTCAAACTAGCATTACTTCAACTGTATAACAGCAGTACTTACATTCTGTCCCTATGTCTAGAACATTCTCCCCCAGTTTGTTGGGCTGTCTCCACAGTGTTTGTTGTAGAAGGTATTTCCATCTGCCCTCTGTGATGCTGTTTGTCACACACTTCCATGAAGTCCTCCTCACAGGCAAGGAAAAGGGGCAATGCCTGCATGAAGTACTCAGTTATAGGAGTGTGTTTCCATGCTATTGGATATGAGAACGATACTACAGCTGTTCTACATGCAGTTAGCATGTGGGGGACTCCAACCGGTGCACAGGACATCAGCTGCTCATGAGCATTGCCTACTAAAGGCAAGCTGCTGCCTATACAAAACAGATGTATATCCTACAGAGCTAGATAGAGGGAGACACACATAAACAAAGAGACAGACAGATAGACACATGCACTGAAACTGATGGATTATACCAAATTAACTGAACCCCCCCCCACAGGTATGTCAAACAATTAAGTATGTAATGAATGTAGTAGGGGTATGTAAACATGGAAGATAGGAAGTTCAAACAATATTATGTCTCAATAACACATGCTGTACTGATATATTGCTGAGCAGAACCTATGGCCATAGCATTTGTGCCTGTCTGCAGTGACAGAGAACACAGCTCAGGGCTCTGAGTCACCCCAGAAAAGGATGGCTCACATATGACCACTACTGGAGTGTGTGTTTCACAATACTGACTATGACACTACTAGGCCATCTATTGGGATAGGTTCATGGGTTCATACTAAGCTATCTGCCCTAGGGCATTTGTAAGCCTAAGCAGAGTGTGTTTGGCTTTTGCCACCCATTTTAAATGAATTTTGCTATGCCCTTTTTCGAGGTTAGTATACTGTGCCGCTGTCTAACAGTGACACAGAAGTGATACCTGGGGTAAACCTACGATCTCCCATCCACTCATCAAGATTCCTCTTGAAGAGAGTCAGTGAGGGACTCTGCCTAACCTGGACTGGGATTTTTATTCCAGAGTGAAGGGAGCCTCTGGGTTATGAATCTGTCCCTCCAGCATGTCCTATTTATTTCAGTGCTGAGGTTCAAGTCTCTCAGCGCGAGCTCGATGGGATTTGAATTTTCTGAGGTGCAGCATGTCCATTAATTCCGGGTTGGACATGGCTTTATACGTCAGGCACAGATCGCCTCTGAGCAGGTGGTATGCCACTGAGTAGAGCTGGAGTTTCTTTAACCGGGCAGCATATGGCATCTGTTTGAGCCCTTTGATCCTCTTGGTGAGGTACTTTTGGGGTCTTTCCAGTTACTGCAGGTGTCTGGTAAGGTACATCCCAAAAGGGGCATTGTACTCAATTATGGGCCTGATGAGGGATGAGTAAAGTGGCACAATGACCTTCCCTGATCTAGATGTGAATCCCTTCATGATTAGGTGGGCTATAAAAAATGTTTTTCTAACCACTTTGGCCACGTGGTTTTCAAATGAGAGATTGCTATCAACTTGGGTCCCCAGGTCCCTAATTACTTCTTCGTACTTAATGGATTACCACCTATGTGGTAATTTGTGGGCACTTTGTTTTTGCCAAAGGGGATGACTATACACTTTTTGGCATTTAGCTTGAGGCCATGGCTCTGGCACCAGTTGTCTGTTTCTATGAGGCCCTTTTGTAGGATGCTTGTGTCGGCTGGAGAGTCGATTATGGCACCTAGTTTGCAGTCATCTGTGAACTTGGTCAGCCACAGTCCTTCCATGTTGGCCTGTACCTCCGAGAAATATATACAGAACAAGAGAGGTCCCAGGACTGAGCCTTGTGGGATGCCACTTGTAATTGGTTTGAAGTCTGACATGGCTCTAGCAATTCTAACCATGTGGGTTCTGTCCTTGAGCTAGTTTGCAACCCATCTAGTGACATAGGGGTTTATATTTAAGCTGGTGAGCTTATCTATAATGCCCGAGTGGAGTATTGTATCAAAGGCTTTTGCGAGGTCCAGGTAGACTGTGTGGACCACCTTCCCCTCGTCAATGGCCTTGGTGACTGTTTCAAAGAAATTGACAGGTTTAAGAGGCAGGATCTGCCCTTAACAAAGCCAAACTGGGTAGGGTCCAGTGTCTGTAGGTCCCTAATATCTTTATTTATGAGGTCCATGATGATCCTTTCCATAGCTTTGCAGACCAAGCTAGTCAGGCTTATGGGACAATAGTTTCCAGGATCTGTTGAGGCACCACCTTTGTGGAGAGGGACCAATGTTGCTGTACGCCACTCTTTGGGTACATATCCTGTAGTAAGGCTGAGATTGAACAGTAGTTTTATGTTTGGGTTTAGCTCTTCTTGGAGTTCATATAGGACGCAGCCCGGGACACCGTCTAGTCCCATTGATGCTGTGTTTTTTGCTTTGGAGAGGGCAGCTCTTACCTGAACATCTGAGATGTCAGGGGGGCAGCACTCTGCTGGGATAGATATTTGCCCTTTTGGTGGGGGGGGAGAAGTTTGCACTGAACCTGTCAGCTAGGATGTTAGCAATGTCTGTGGGTTCAGTGTATTTTTTGTCATTTTGGACTAATTCTGAGCATATCTGGGAATTCCCACCCAGGTTCCTAACATAACTAAAGAAAGCCTTGTGATTATCCTTAGTGTCCTGTGCAATTTTTCTCTCAAAGCTGGCCTTAGACGATTTTATGAGTGCCTGTAGTTTTTTGCTAATACTGATCAGAGATGCCTTCCCTTTTTGGGATTTTGCTCTATCATATAGTAGCTTCTTCCTTCTATTGTATAGTTTGTTTATGGTTGGGGTCCACCAGACAGGATGCCTGCCTTATGAGGATTGGGTCTTGGTTTTATTTGAGATTGCATGATCCATGCATTCCTGAAGGTGTTCATAAAATGCATTTATAAAGGATTCTGCGGTCTGGGCCATATTTTCCACAGGCCCGGGGGCTTTGAAGGATTCCACCTCAGTTTTGAGGAGTGTGAAATTTGCTTTAGAGAAGTTTTTCACTGTGGTTTTCTGGGCAGGGGGTGGGGTCGGGATGTGAATATCCAGTGAGATTAGTTTATGGTCTGATCTTACCAGTGAGGGATACACTTCTGGTCTGGAGCATAGATCCCTCATGTTGGTGATGATCAGGTTCAGTATGTTTTCCCCTCTTTTGGGAGTGGTAACAAGTTGTTCCATAGCATTTGAGTTTATAAATTCTAGGAACCTTTGGGCTAGGGTGTTGGAGCTAGAGTAATGCTCCCAGTCTATGTTTGGGTAGTTGAAGTCACCCAATATAATGGTGTTTGGAGAGACCTTCATATTTTCCAGTGTTCTCAGGAAGGTTGAGTGGGGTTCCTGGGTTTGGAAGGGTGGTCTGTAGCAGGCTATAAACTGGAAGGCAGTTTTACCCACTGTTAGTTGCACATGGATAGTCTCTGATGCTTTGTGCTGTGCCACCAACCTGGAGGTGTGGGTATCTTTGACGAATATTGATACTCCTCCTCCTTTTGTGTTTTGGTCCAAGTTTTCGGGCCGAAAAGCATGGTATGAGATATAACCTGGTAGTGCTGGGGTGCTCTCAGGAGCCTTGAATCAGGTTTCTGTTACTGCACAGATATCGATGTTCTCCATGCTAAGGAGAGTTTCGAGTGCATGCATCTTGAGGTTTAGACTTCTGGCGTTGAGTAGCATTACTCTTAGTTTCTTATCCCTTGTGATACCTTTGGAGGTGGGTTTGTCTTTTGAGCCTTGCCTAAAAAAGGCACTATGGGGGTGGCAAGAGCCTTTGCCAATATCCGAAAGCCCAGGGGTGACAGGTGCAAGCCGTCCTTAGCAAAGCATCGTGGCTTGTCAAGCATGTCATCCCAGGCTGACAGGCATTGGATCCCCTTTGAATGCCACCAGTACTTAAGCCAATTGTTGAAATTGATCATCTTGTCTTCATATTGTGGCATCATTCTTGGTGAGGGTAAGATGCTACTCAAGGTCAGGGTCATACCGGCCTGTGCTACATGCTCATAGATCTCCTCTATGTCTCTTTTCATGTAGTCCAGGGAGGTACATCTCAGGTCATTCACACCAGCATGGACAATGACTGAGTCATATTTGTACTTGCCTTGGAGTGACCTGAGTGCTTGTGTTATGTGGCAGATCCTAGCGCCTGACAGGCAGCTCACCATGACCTTCTCCTTGTTCAGCCTGGTGAGCGGGACGTCAGTGTGCCTGATGATAGAGTCACCTATTACAAGTGTATCAGGTGTGTTGTTTAGCCTTAAGGGCTGTGACTGTTCAGCACACTGGCTTTGTGAGCTATGTGTTGCACATGTTTTGTTTTGGGGTAGCGGTTGCTTGGGTGTCTGCTTTGGAGGTCTGCTGCTTAGGCAGATTTTTATTTAGAGTCTCCGAGTATGTTTTTGTGTGTTTATGTGTTTGGTTTGCTGTTGTGGTAGGTCCATGTGAGACTGGAATTGTAGTGAGTGTGGTTTCCTTCTCCTCCTGACTGGTTACGCCAGTACTAAGTTGAGAGAGCTTAGCCTCCAGTTTGGCTATATGGTTGCATCTCTCACATGTGTTGGAATTTGTTGGGAGGAGGAGAGGGGTGTCTGTGTACATGAGGCAGTTGTAACATTACCTCAAGATTCCCAGATTCACCAGCTAGACCAGAGAGGAGATTGACAACTGACCTTTGGACATGCTAGAATAGTATTGGGAATTCCTTTATAATTGAAAAAAAAGGCCAATGAGGAACAAGGTACTCAAGGGGAGTTTGTGAGGGAGTAGTGCTTTTAATTTTTAGTGCTGACTTATATAATTGCTTTAGTGAGCAAGTGCCAGGCTTTAGAGTAGGAATAGGGTGTTTATTATGAGAACTAGATCAGTTCTAAGGGAAAAAGTGAAGAGCAGACTTTGTGGAGCTGAGAATGGTTTAAACCCAATTAAGCGGAGCTGCCCGATGCTGCGCTATGCGCAAAATCATGCAAAGCCGCGCCAAAGCGGGTTTTATACAGGGGGACTTGAAAGAACTAGAAATTGGCCCAAAATGGCCAATAGGCTACCAGATTCTTGTGCTGGGAACACTCCTCCAGGGATAGATAGGCTGCTCTAAGCTCCCCACTGCCACTGGTGAACAAAGAAGCCTCCCTTTATCCAAGAAAGGAAATGGGCAACACAGCAACTTTCCAAAAGTCCAGAATACAGCAAAGCCTGTATTTGGACTACTCTAGGTCAGGAAAGATGGGAAACAAGGATATTTTTTTTTTTTTTTTCTTTTTTGGAACAAACAGCAGGAAAATGCAACAAATATGTAACACAGGCTAGCGCACTTGAGTGTGTAGCCTCAACAGGTATATGCAACAAACAGGACAAACTTTAAAAGTGCAGGTGCAAAAACAACTTTAAACAATTTAAAACAGTTCAAGAAGCAGAAATACTTGCAGTTTAGATAGATCGTACAGTTGCCCAGGTAGTAGCAGGAAAAAAAACACTTTTATCAGGTTAGCAGTCACTCTTTTAGCCGCTCTGCTGCTAGCACCACTCTGCAGGACCACGAGGAGCTTGGCTGAGTAGTAACAAGCCAAAAACCGCGCCAAAGCGGGATTTATACAGGGGGACTTGAAAGAGCTAGAAATTGGCCCAAAACGGCCAATAGACTACCAGATTCTTGTGCTGGGAACACTCCTCCAGGGATAGATAGGCTGCTCTAAGCTCCCAACTGCCACTGGTGAACAAAGAAGCCTCCCTTTATCCAAGAAAGGAAATGGGCAACACAGGAACTTTCCAAAAGTTCAGAATACAGCAAAGCCTGTATTTGGACTACTCTAGGTCAGAAAAGACAGGAAACAAGGATAATTTTTTTGTTTTTTTCTTTTTTGCAACAAACAGCAGGAAAATGCAATAAATATGTAACACAGGCTAGTGCACTTGAGTGTGTAGCCTCAGCAGGTAAATGCAACAAACAGGACAAACTTTAAAAGTGCAGGTGCAAAAACAACTTTAAACAGTTTAAAACAGTTCAAGAAGCAGAAATACTTGCAGTTTAGATAGATCGTACAGTTGCCCAGGTAGTAGCAGGAAAAAAAAAACACTTTTATCAGGTTAGCAGTCACTCTTTTAGCCTCTCTGCTGCTAGCACCACTCTGCAGGACCACGAGGAGCTTGGCTGAGTAGTAACAAGCACAATAAACGCGCCAAAGTGGGTTTTATACAGGGGGACTTGAAGAAAGAGCTAGAAATTGGCCCAAAACGGCCAATAGGCTACCAGATTCTTGTTCTGGGAACACTCCTCCAGGGATAGATAGGCTGCTCTAAGCTCCCCACTGCCACTGGTGAACAAAGCAGCCTCCCTTTATCCAAGAAAGGAAATGGGCAATACAGAAACTTTCCAAAAGTCCAGAATACAGCAAAGCCTGTATTTGGACTACTCTAGGTCAGGAAAGATGGGAAACAAGGATATTTTTTTTCTTTTTTGCAACAAACAGCAGGAAAATGCAATAAATATGTAACACAGGCTAGCGCACTTGAGTGTGTAGCCTCAACAGGTAAATGCAACAAAAAGGACAAACTTTAAAAGTGCAGGTGCAAAAACAACTTTAAACAGTTTAAAACAGTTCAAGAAGCAGAAATACTTGCAGTTTAGATAGACTGGACAGTCGCCCAGGTAGTAGCAGGAAAAAAACACTTTTATCAGGTTAGCAGTCACTCTTTTAGCCTCTCTGCTGCTAGCACCACTTTGCAGGACCACGAGGAGCTTGGCTGAGTAGTAACAAGTGCAAAAAACATGCCAAAATGGGTTTTATACAGGGGGACTTGAAAGAGTTAGAAATTGGCCCAAAACGGCCAATAGACTACCAGATTCTTGTGCTGGGAACACTCCTCCAGGGATAGATAGGCTGCTCTAAGCTTCCCACTGCCACTGGTGAACAAAGAAGCCTCCCTTTATCCAAGAAAGGAAATGGGCAACACAGGAACTTTCCAAAAGTCCAGAATACAGCAAAGCCTGTATTTGGACTACTCTAGGTCAGGAAAGATGGGAAACAAGGATAATTTTTTTTCTTTTTTGCAACAAACAACAGGAAAATGCAATAAATATGTAACACAGGCTAGCACACTTGAGTGTGTAGCCTCAACAGGTAAATGCAACAAACAGGACAAACTTTAAATTACAAGCGCAAAAGCGCACTAAAGCTGACTTTAAAGCAGGGGGTTAGAGAGGGAAATGGCCCAAAACGGCCAATAAGCTACAAGTCACTGGGCTGGAACCACTCCTCAAGGGACAGATAGGCTACTCAGAGCTCCCCACTCTCACTGGTGAACAAAGAAGCTTCCTCCTATCCAAATAAGGATATGGGCAACACAGGAACTATGACACGGCCCAGAGATCAGCAATACCTGAAGACTGGACTATTCAGAAAAGGCGGGAAACAAGGATATTTTTTTTTTTTTTTTTTTTTTTTTACAAAGTAGCAGAAATTAGGTGCAGAAACACAGTAAATGCTTTAATTCGGCTAGCGCACTTGAGTGTGTAGCCTACCAGTTAAACTAAATAAAAGCAAACTTTAAAAGTGCAAAAAACTCAGAAACAGAGGCAGGAATGCAATAAAACAATTGTCACAGATATCCATATGTTAATTGTCAAAACAAATATGATGTACATGTTTCTCTCAGACATGTGATGGACCTATACAGGGTATTCCCATACTGAAATACTGTCGCAGCTGTGTGTGTTGAACTGCATGTGATATACTGAGCTCATATCATTCAACTATCCAGTGTTATGGAAGTTGACCATATGTGTGCCTTATATTTGTAGTTATGTCATCAAGAGTTGTGTTATGTCTGACAAATAATTGTAAACCTGTGAACACTGACATTACAACATCACCTTCTCTTTCTTTTGGCTGTAACTATTAGTAGTTGCCACAGCAGATCATCTGTATCCGTGTCTTCCAGACCTCTGCATCTTGCTCTATCACACCAACCACCTGTATGTCCACTATCAACACATAAGTACACTTTATCCAAGGCCTTCCTCTTTTCCTTTTACCTGACAGTCTCATCCTTTCCCAAATATACTCAGCATACCTCCTCATCACACGTCCAAACCAACATAATCCTGCCACTCTCTGGCTTTGTCCCTAAGCTGTCCAACCTGGGCCTAAATGTAAACAGTGTTGCTATTTCTGTGTTTTTTTTTTTTTTTTTTACGTCCCAGTGCACACCGCGCACAACAATTTAGCTAAGGTAAACACATTTTAGCAGAAATGGCCCTCCCTGGACGTGAACATGCTCTTCATTTCATGGTGTAAGACATTACAGCCTCATGCACACACCCCTTGCTTAGCTGTGCTTAACTAAGTGCAAACCTGGGCAATGGAGCTCCAATGTGCTTACAGCAAACATGACACACCCCCTTTTCATGTTAGCTTCTCCTCCTGCCTACACTATCCTGTTCTAGCACCTACATGGTTAGGTGCAGTGTGTGGACTTAGAATATTTTGTGATTCAGTAAATTTCCTCTCATTTGCATACCCCACTGCCTTACACCATGGTTATTGCTCTGCCACAGAGTCTTTCCCCTTGACAACCAGTATTCCCTGGTAGTGTTTTGATTCTGCATGCCATTGACTATATTGGCAAAATGCAGATTTCCCCTAAAATGGTGTTTTAATATTTTTTTTATTTCGGCACGATCCTGTTTGCATGCCACTGCCCTATGTTTAAATGACTGAGATTGGCCAAAAAAAAAATACTTTGATTTTTTTTTTAAATTAAACACTTTCCTATGCCAATGGCCATATATTTGGCCATTGGCTTGCCTAAAGTTTATAATACATGTTTTTATTTGAGCTGTCATGCCCCCATTTTGCTATTTGCAGAAATGTGTTTGGTTAATAACCGAACACATTTCTGGAACTTGAACTGTTACTACACGGATGCCTGCCTGCTTCCTGAATAGCTAATATACCTCCTTTGCATGGTTTTCACCAGAAAATGAGCTAATTAGCATTCTGCATGGCTTTCCATGCAGGAACAGTGTCGGCAGCTTGTGCATATCAAATCAGCTGTTTCCTGAATAACTTGGCGGCCATATTCCATGCAGCAGTGGCTACACTGTTCCTGCATGGAAACTTTTCTTTAATGAATTCCCAGGGCATATGTATTTGGCCAGCACAGTGGGTGTGTAGCTCCAGAACAAGCAGAAAAATAATACGTATTTTGACATCTTTTCAGTCATTAACTTGTTGAATGGGAATATAACTTGATTGAGAATAGTTAGGGATATCTGCAGTTTTAAATTTCATGTAAATGTGCCCACCCTGTATAGCACTATATACATGGTTCACTCTCTAACAAAGATTTTAACAGGCTTTGCGAAATGTCATCAGGAGGACTGTGGAGAAAGAGAATACCTGCAGACTTTGTTGTTATACTCTTGATCTATTGCTATGAAGATAACTGAAGTGTTGAAATGTTTCATGATTTTGTAAAGCATTTTTATAGCAAAGAGGTGCGAGGCCCGTAATTCAATTTACATTTAGCAAAATGCTTTTTTCATATCTAGACCATGCACATGTTCTTTTTGGACATCTCAGCTTAGCTCCGGTTAATGCATGACACAGAACCACCTAAAGAGTAAGATATGGATAGGCTGCTACTGGGGTGGGATAGGAGTAGTGTTTGCATCTTGTGTGCTGGTGTTGTTGGTATGATGAGGGGTTTCACTCTTTGTGGCCTTACTTTATTTTTACTCTGAGGCTTTCTAATTTCTTTTTTCCATTTTGAGTTTATTTTGTGATAATATATTCCATAGTGGCAATATGATCAAGCTTTACCCTACTGCTTCCAAATTAACTTGTCCAGTTACAAAATCAGCTTCAAATAAATATGTCCACATGTTCTTATTAGGCATGAACCAGGGCAGCAGTTGTTACTCATTTTGTGGACTGAAACCAGAGTCCCAAAGCCACATATGGTGAACCTTGTTGTGGCATGGCTGATCTTGTCTTAAGGAGTTAACAATATACCTAGCTAGAAGCAATGGTGAAATCAGTACACTCAAAGCTGGACAATGTGCATGATTGCAGTGTATGCACACACACACACACACACACACACACACACACACACATATATATATATATATATATATATATATATATATATATATATATATATATACATATATATATAGAGTCACTTTATATGCTCAAAATCCTGAAATAATGAATTTCAGAATCTCAAGCCCATAAAGTGGAAAACCTAAAACACCAAACACTCAGAAGCATGAAATTCAAAATCATGACTTCTATGCAACACACACACACACCACACACACATATACATACACATACGCACACCTTCCTCCCCACAAACAAACACACAACCCAATCCTAACTACAAGCAGGGGGCCAAGCATCCCTGCACCCCCCCAAAGCACCTGCTCTCAACCTGCTCTCGTGCAAGTGGTCCCTTACACTGAGAATAAGTCTTTTGAAATCAGTACCTAAAGAATGCAATTTCTTAACAGCTGTTGGCAATCTGGTGGAGAAGGGATAGTCTCAGCACAATTGCAAATCAGCCCTTGGTGCAGAAGGCTGTGATTTCTATTCCCTCACCAGGTAGATTGATTACTGGCACAACAGTCAGCATAAGAGTGGTGCTGCATTGTTGTGTGTGCCATCCATCAGATGAGATGTTCAACTGAGGCCTTATCTGTTTGAGTTGGTGGTAGCTCATGTGGGTATAAAACATCCTACTGCACCTATCAAAAGGAGTAGGGGTCCTTTATTTATATATTATTCACATAATACCTTATATCCTGATTTACATTTTTACATATTTATAAATGCACATATTTAAAAAAATAAACAAATATGTACATAATTTCATTTTGATATGCAGAACCTACCATTCTCATGTTAATCATTCTTATACTTTCTTATTTATATTAGACACACACTCTTTTTTCCATATCCAATCAAATTTTGTTTAATATTAGTGGCAATATCCTTTTCTCATTAAACATGATTTAATTTATTCTCTCTTTCCAATGACCATACTATATAAAACAATTTTTATTCAATCTTATTTTTGATGCTTTACTCCAATTCTTGTAATTCTCATATTCAGTCATATCATATTTATACTGTTACTGTCTTTAACATTTCTAAAACAAATTCTGCACATAATTTTACTACAAAATTTTTACTCTCTTACATTAAAAAAACTGTTCCATGGTTTCTTCTTCACCACAATATAAGCATGTTCTATCACTTTTCTTTTTATATGGTACATTGACATTTACAGGTATTTTTTTAATTCCCAATCCCCATAAAAATCTTGACATTCTACTTGATTACTATACCATTTCTTTCTTTCTTTCTTTCTTTCTTTCTTTCTTTCTTTCTTTCTTTCTTTCTTTCTTTCCCTTTATCCTTTCCCCTGCTACATTTCCCACAATAATATTGTATCATTACATTTTTGTGCCATGTTTTTCAATCTTTTCTATTTCATCAGTATTTATTTTCCTCGTTTTTCTCTCTTGTTGATAATTCTCTATTTATTAATTAAGACATTGTTTTATTAATTTTATTCTTCCTTCTTATTTCCCAAAATTCTTCATACTTTTATTTAAGCATTCTTGTTGCTAATTTCTCATTTTTTATTTATCCATTCCAATAGATTACATAAATTAAATGATGCTGCATACACCACTGCATTTAATAGACCTTGTTCTCCTTCTTTGTTGATATGCAATACTCCTCTTTTAAATGGATTTAGTCTAGAACAACATATAAATGAAACAAATACTTCTAATTATTGTTTCTCATATATTTTGGAATCATAAACACACTTGCTAAATATACTATTTTACCCATTAATACTGAATTTATCAAGTTCACATTCTTCCTATAAGCTAATCTATATGTTGTCCATAAAATACAAATTTATTTCAATTGTTTTAATAATGTTTCCCGTTGTGTTCATTTCCCTTCTTTACCAAAATTTATACTTAACATAGAAATTTCTTTCATTGTAAACTGTATGCTGCTATTTCAACTGTATCTCCCATTCCTTTGCTTTTATCTTTTTTATGCCTTATCTACTTCTTTCAAGCACTCAGCTACATGCATTTTAAATTTTTTCATCCTTACACTGTTTTAGTTTTATAATAATATCATCTGCATATGTCATCAAAACTGTGATTTTTACACTTGTTTGCATTACATATGTTGAATTCATCATTCTACAATTGACCTCACTAACTACCATATTCATAACTAAAGCAAATAAAATACTACTCATAGGACATCCTTGTCTTATACCATTACTCATCTGTATGTATTTACTTAGCCAATAATTTAACAAAATTCTTAATTTTGTTACTAAAATTGTTCATATTCATTAATTCCTATAACATGTTCTATTGAATCATAATCTTTGTTAATATTACCTACTATAAGTTTTATATCCTCTCTTCTAGTTAAAATATTATCCACAATTTACCTGTCATAAATAATTTATGACACTCTTTTCCTTTCATACTATATAGGCTTTTTTCATTATATATCCCATCTTATTTTCAAATATTTTCTGTATTTTTTTCATAAATATGCTATAATTTGTATTATTTTACACTACTGGTCTCCAGTTCTGTATATCTTCTTTTTCTCTTTTGTTCCATATGAACTTCAATACTCTACTATATAATCATTTATGATTCAAGACTATTTAATCACTCATTTAAAACATGCAATAAATATTATTTTTTCCAGTCTCGTACATTTTTATACATCTCAAATTTGATTCCATCTGGACCTGCTGCAGAATCTATGTTTAACTGTTAAAGCACTTTATCCATAATGACAGAAATGAAAGTTTAATAAAAGGAAATACAAAAAGAAGTCAGCCTCAGGTTATAGAAATTGTAGTAAATTATGTAGAAGAAATATTTAAAAAAAGAGGGAATGCAATAAAAACTAGGAAGTTAACAAATTTCCAGAACAAATTAATAAGGAAGTTGAAAAAGAAATTACTTTGTATGAATTGATTATACTATTGTTCTCTTTTACTATTTTATTGAAATATGCTGATACTTCTTCTTTTTTCCCTTTTAGTAAATACATTTGTTCATATAGTAATTCCTTAATTTTTCATAGTTTCTTTTACATACTTCTTTCTCATTATCATAATATTCTTTCTCATTCTTTTCTAAATTCTCAAATGCATATTTATACATTATTGCATATCCTGTTTCCCATCTTTTTTACCTTACTTTGCCATTACAAAAACTCATTTTGTATTTTCTTTTAAAATGACATAACATGCCATCATACTAACACAATCTCTTCATAACTGTGTAATTAATCCCTTTTCTTTTTCATTCCATTCTTTTTCATTCATTTTTATACTCTTTCCTATTCTAATATATTCTTATTTTCATTTACTTCCATCATTGCCATATTATCTGTAAAATCCTGTTACAACAGCTTCTCGTTCTGCTATACTTATTTCTTAAGATTTTATAAAATAAGCAATCTCTTCAATACTTGTATAGTTTTCTATTCCATATTACCAGTTTACCACATTTCATAACTTCTCTCATTTTTCTTATATCTTTCCATTTTTTTCTATTACCCCTTAAATCACAATTGAAATCTTCTGTGATTATAATATTCATATTCACTACTATATAATACTACATCTGTTGAAATCAGTTCTCCTTCTTTACAGACAACATAAGCATATGAGGTTATATTTCTATAAACCTTTCCTTGCTATTGTCAATCTACAATGGTTAGTCTTCCCAGTCTAACATAACTTCTAAAATCATTACTATTCTTCTACATAGTACTGCTGTTTCTGAACACCGCTCAATTCCCAAATTCCATATTATTTCTCCATCCCATATGTTTTCTGTATACAAACTTCATTTTTTTAGAAATCTTATGTTTTCCAAAACAATTATATCTATATTTATCACACCATCCTAAAATCCCTATCCTTTTTGCTATATTCTTCATACTATTTATATTGTTTGCTGCTGTTCCTGTTCCTCGGCATAGACACTTCCACAGTAATCCCTACATCTCCTCTGCCTCCTTGCTGGACTCCCTCTGCACCCAATAATGCATTCTTTTCACCCCAATAACTGCTGTGTGCACTAGAAACCCGCAGACTATACTAAATGGACATTTTATAGTTAGAATTTGGAGTAATCCCACCATCTCCTCTGCCTCCTTGCTGGATGCCCTCTGCACCCAATAACATGTTTTTTCACCCTGATATCCTGTGGACCACACTAAATGGACATTTTACAGTTATTATTTAGAGGTGCGTTATAGTGCGCATACACTGAGGCTTTGTATAGTGTTCTACTATCACCAACCGATCAATGATAGTTGAATAACAAATCTCTTTGCCTATACTTGAGAGCGCTCTGCCGGGAGAAGCAGCTATTTAATTCTCCACTACTTCTATACTCTCTAACCCAGTTAATGGAAATATCTAATTTGGCAGAGTCAAGGTCTAAACTTTAGATTAAAGACTGCAGCAACGAGTAAAACCCTACCTTTGTCCCACCGTCTCTATTTGTGTTTTCTCTGTTTGTTTTTCCATGGCTCTCACCCTTTTCAAGTACTAGGGTCTCACAGTAATGTTTACAGGCCAAGCAGGTGTGTCTGGCTGTTAGGCCCTCCACCTCCACTACCCACAGCCAGTGCTGCTCAACCCGAAGCTAATAAATGCTACGGGTATCATTTTTAAATCTCATTTTTCTGCTGCTCCTCTTCCTCGGCACAGACGCTCCCACAGGTAAGGCTTTCAGCTAAGCTTTACAGTCAACAGTCTTACAAGCCTTATTTAGCAGATTTAAGGAATACGACAATTGTATTTTGTACAGTTTAAATGTTTCTGGCATGTTTTTTTCACTGTCTAAACCTTGCTGGGCTAATACAATGTGATGCTAGGCTAGGCCATCACTGACTGATTATCTATGTGTACCTATACAAACTAGATTATGGTTATATTTCTGCATACATACTAGAATTTGTAATTTGCAGTCTTACTGGTGTAACAGTTGCATCACTGAATGCACCGACTATTCTTTGTATGAATACACTTACAGTTTTTAATTTTTTAGTGTACTGCCTAGTATGCAAACCAGTTCATGATTGTATTACTGCACACACGTGAGCACCAAGTTCTATGGTTTTAATTGGTTTAGCAAGTGCTATTTGTTTTGTATTTACTGCATATTACAAACATCTGGAACAACGGTATTACTGGTTAGCTATGTAATATTGCTGTCCTGCATGTGCTGATTTCTGATATTCTCTTTCTCTCCTCCTAGTAATCCCTCCATTTCATCTGCTTCCTTGCTGAACCCCCTCTGCCCCCAATAACAAAGTCTTTTCACCCTGATAACTGCTGTGTACACCAGAAACCCATGGACTGTACAAAATGGACATTTTACAGTTAGTATTTTAGTATTTGGAGGTGCATTATAGTGCGCATACACTGAGGCTTTGTACAGTGTTCTACTACCACCAACTGATCAATGCAATAGTTGACTAACAGATCTCTTTGCCTATACTTGAAAGTGCACTGCCGGGAGAAGCAGCTGTTTAATTCCCCACTACTCCTATAATCTCTAACACAGGTAATAGAAATATCTAATTTGGCAGATTCAAGGTCTAAACTTTAGATTAAAGATTGCAGCAACGGGTAAAACCCTACCTTTGTCCCACAGTCTCTATTTTTGTCTTCTCTGATTGTTTTTCCATGGCTCTCACCCTTCCCAAGTACTATGGTCTACCTGCTCCATTTGCTGCTCATTCTGCTCGTGCTCACTCTACTCCCCTACCCAGCCCCCCAATCTCACCCGCCCCACTACATTCTATCCACAGACTCCTCCCAATCAACTGGATAACCAATCACAACAATCCTACACCTTCTACCCACCTAACCCCTTAATAAACCAGCAAGCCAATTTCAGCACATAAAACATCTCTCCCCCCATCCACAATCCCCACCCACTCCACACCTAGCTTCTTCCATACAAACAAATATGTTACTTCAAACCATGCTAATACTCCTTACAGGCACTCTTCTTACTCAGCTTACATCCTACCATAACACCAAAATAGACCCACCCAACCACTTTCACTGCACCACTTACACCCCCATCTTCTACACACTCACTTCTTACAGTTATCATCCCAAAACAATCACCATCCCAATTCACCAAATTAGCAGACTCCTATTTACAAGCATAAATCCTTCCTAAAATATGACAAACTAACATATTTAGAAAACTTGTGTTTACTGCCCTATCAAAACTTGCCCTCATTGGTGATATCCACCCCAACCCCAGCCCAAACATTTCCAAACCCACACCTAACAACCTCCCTAAAAACTGCTCCATCTCACATCTAACAACCAATAGAAAGCCATCTGACCGCCTGATATTAAGTCTAAATATAAGAAGTATAACTAACAAAATCCATGAACTCCACACCAGTATAGCTTTATACTCCCCTGACATACTCATTCTAACTGAAACCTGGCTCAAACTTCACATTAAAATTGAGGAAATACTACCAACAGGTTATAATATACTTTGTTTGGACAGGCTACATAAGAAAGGTGGTGGAGTTTAATGTTCAAACACCATCTAAACATTCAATCCCTTGAAGAATCAGCCCACCAAATTGGGAATGAAGAAATCCTATATGCCAACCTGAAACTAAACTCAAGCAAAACAATCAACATTATTGGCTGTTATTTCCCATCTGGCCATAATACCTCACCCCTTGAAAACCTCCTCAGTCAGGCTAGCCATTTCCTTCCCCATGAAACCATAATGCTAGGTAATTTTAATATTGACTGGCTATCCTGTAGCAACAACCATCCATCCCACTATCTACACCTTCATGGTTTCTCACAACTTATACAGTCACCCACCCAGATAAATAAAAGCTCTAACAAACAATCTACTCTCGATTGGATATTAGTCAATAAAGTCACTCAGTAATACCTAGCTGGATGTCTCCCAGACAGCCTCAGCAACCATACCCCAACTTTCCTTTTAAAACACCACATAAATAATGCTAAACTCATCATTTATTGACAAATATGTAACAGGAAACACCTTAACCCTCTCACCTTTACGTCATCACTCAAAACCTGTAATTAGTCCCCACTAAAGTACCTCAGTCTGGACAAAGCAGTCCACTTCTTCAATAGTACTTTCCTAAACATACTAAATACACACACCCCCATAAGGAATGCCAGAGTCAAGGCACAATACTCCCCCAGCTACAAAAAAGCAGAAAGTCACTAATGAAATGCAGGGACAGGGCCTGGGAGCATTGGCAATCGACAAAAAAACTCCTCTAGACAGTCATTCCTAGAATGGCGAAATAAGGTGAAAAAGCAAATAAAAGAAGATAAAACAAACTACTATCAATCTGCCCTAAACCCTTCCCATCACAGCCCTAGGCAGTTCTGGTCCACCATTAACTCCATTCTCCACCCAGGTAAAGTTGACACCCCCTACCTACCTCTCCCCCTTCCTCCAACAAGATTGCCACCTCATTCAATAAACACTTCACTGAAACCTTATTAGCTTTGGCCAGGAAACAGAACCCCCCCCCCCACGCTCCCCTCATCAACACCAAATACTCTGCCCACTGTCTTTTCATTTACTCCAGTACCTATTTCTAACATAAAAAACTTCCATTAAAACTGAGGCCTACTAAACCAGCTGCTGACAACCTCCCCCGTGAATACCTAAAAATAGCAGCTATCTTGATCAACCAGTCCTTAACAGAAAGCTATATCCCCACACTGTGGAAAGTTTCCCACATAATACCCCTGCATAAAGGTGGCTCTTCCACTGAGCTCTCCAACTACCATCCCATAGCCATCCTCTCCCCTCTGTTTAAGATACTCGAGAGATGCATCCACTCATAAGTCCAGGACTACCTCCTAACAACCTCCTCTCCAGCACACAACATGGCTTCAGACAATTCCACAGCAGTACATCCTCCTTGCTCTCTTTCACTAACACTATCCTTCAACATAAAAATGATATCCTGTTCTCCTCTGCCATGTTCCTGGATCTGGATCTGGCTTTTGACATGGTCTCTCACAAACACTTAATCTCTGTTCTCACCAACCTATCCTTTTCCAAATCAGCTACTAACTGGTTTAAGAGCTATCTAACAGACTGCCTACAATCTGTTATCTAGCTAAATGATCTAGCTCCTCGACTCCCTGTCACACTTGGTGGTCCCCAGGGATCCATCCTCGGGCCATTACTATTCTCTCTCTTCACCAATAATCTCTTCACAACCATCAAACAGGAGTCCCTCATTCAGTATGCAGATGACTCCACCCTCATCTGCTCTGCCACCATAATACCAGAACTCCATAGGATCACCCAGGAAGCCTTTTCCTCAGTGGAAACTTGGTTATCTGATGCCCAGCTAATTCTCAACCCTAACAAGACTAAACTCCTCATCTTCCAACTCACAAAATATAACCTTACCAATCCCCACTTTAATATCCTAGCCAATGACAATACCATCATCTCCCCAACAGAACACACCAAATTACTTGATGTTGAGACTGACAACCATCTCAGATTTGACATTCACCTTTCACTAACCATAAAAATGTTCATAAAAAACTGGGCACCCTATATAGAAACAAACAATTCCTCACCAAAACTGCCAGAATTTCTGTAGCCAAGTCCCACCTATCTCTACTCTACTTTATGCCTCTCCTATACTTATCACCCTCAGACAAACAGACGTAAACAAGTTTGAGGATTGTTACAACAAAACTTCTAAATTTGCCACTGGAGCATCCCATCACAGCCACCACTGTATCTCCCTCAGAGAACTTGACTGGCTCAAACTCCCTCAATCTCTCCACCTGAATCAACTCTCTCTAGCCCACAAGATAGTAAACTACCATCTTAATGTCCCATCCCTTCAAAATCTTCTCCAGTCCTACCACACCACCAGACCTCTATGCTCCAGTAACAAAAAACAACTTCTAGTAACCAAAGCCAAGAACTCTGCTGGAGAAGCTCTTTTCCACAACAAAATAGCCAGATTGTGGAACACTCTCCCCCAATATAACAACTCTACCATCATGCACTCTCTTCAAAACTGCTGTAACAACCCCACCTCAAAGGACACTGGTTATGTCCTTGCAATAATCCTGACTAATAATCCCACCTACTGCTCCTCTCCTTTCACTTCCCCTCCTGTAGCCAGCCTGCCATTCACTGTCTGAACGTTGTTATAACTGTTTCAGACTATTGGGATTATCTGCCAGTTCTATGAGTATATTACCTTCTCAGATTTAGCAGTCTCTAGCTTGCACCTGGTGTCTACCAATCACTGTTATGTGTCATTTATGTGTTCACAAATTGCTACTACTTATACCATTGGCTATCTTATGTTATCAATAGTTCTCCACATCACTTGTTCATATTTACCATGTTGATTTTGCTTGTACTATCACTATTAATTATATTAATGTTGTTCTTCATGTAGTCTATACTATTTCATTTGTGGAGATTTTCTCCCCGGGCCACCACTGAAAAAGGACCTGTGTCCAGTCGTTATTTCCCGATAAACAAATGTAAATGAATAAATAAATAAATAAATACATTTACTGAAAGAATTCTTAAATAATTACTTTCTCTTCTTCTTAATTTATATAGAATCATTTTCTTAAACTACCTTTTCAAACATATTACTTATCATCCATTTCCTTGTTTCTTTTCTTTTAAGTTTATAACTTTAAATTTCCTTTTTCTTTTACCTATAGAATTCTTTTTCGTCATACTACCTTCCAACTTATATATTCTTATCACTAACTCCTGACTCTCTTTTTATTTACTCTTCTTCTTTTTTTCTTTTATTATCATCCTTTTCTTTTTCTAAGGTTTCTTCTATTCCTATTTCATTTTTTTCCATTTTATTCTTTGCCCTCCATATTTTCACTATTTGTTTTATCTTTTTCTTTACAGTCCATCCATAAATGTCCTTTTTTACATTTATAACATTCAAGTTCATGTTTCTTTCTATCATGTTCTATTTTCTCACATATGTAAGATTTCTTTTTATCACAATTATTCACTAATTGTCCTTGTCTCCCATGGAAAAAAACAAACAAACAAAAGACATATCCTTGGCCATCTGCAATATTTTACTGCACCCTTATTTCCTTCAAGATTTATTATATTTGGAATATGCACAATTTTATCCATTTCCATTTTTAAAACAAAATTGCAATCCCATCCTCCAGCCTATAAATCTCTTTTATCATAAACCTTCGAAATGTCCATTACTTCTTTACATATAATTTTTTAAATGTCCTCTCTTTCCACCTCTGTCTGAAACTGTATATGCAGTTTCTTTTTTGTTTGTTGGAAAAAGCTTTTACCACATAATCATTACATGGATTACCATTTTGTCCTTTTCATATTCACATACAAACTTTGCCATACCTTGCGCAGTCTCAAAAAAGTCAAAAATGTCTTTTTTTTCTATTATTAGAATAAAGGCTGTTACTTACCTCTTGTGTTTTTACACCTAAAAGATGTACTACAGTGTCCCATATCTCATGCCTCTCCATCTCCTTATTCCATTTACTTTGTATTCTCACTGCATTTTTTTTTGTACTAAACTCATTTTTCATTTCTTTCTGCTATGTGAAACTAGTTGTGAATATCTCAGCATATGTTCTTTTTTTCTGAGTACCGTCAAAATAATCTCAAATTTCTTTTCTTGTATCTTCTTCATGGGCATTTGTTCTGGTTCACTTGGGTTAATCATGTTATTCAGTATATCAGCCTGCAGCCCTCCTCACTTCATGAACTCCTCTGATTCTGCAACCAATTCTTTATGAAAGACTGTTTCTGAATCTCCATAACTCCACAAATCTCTTCTTTTGAGCTGGCGTTCACCTCTGCTCCTTCCATTGCTTTCTCCATCTCCCGCACTGTCCTTCCAGCTGCCACTGTACTAAGAATGGGATGCGTACATGTACTCATGCTGTGCAAGCCTTGAGTAGGGGAAGTTGCCTGTTCCTGTGGCCAGAATTCCCCCAGTATTATAAATACCACTTCAGGTCTCCACTGAAAATAGGCATCTATTCTAGTTGGACTAATCCAGTCAACAAAGGATAAATAAATTAAATTAAATATTTATCACCATATCTTTCTCTTAGAATAGTGCTATACTACAAGGTCACCTTGAAAATGATCTGCCATTTCATCCTCATGATATCTGTCTGGAAGCACCAGTGTCTCAAAGAGATAATAAGAAATAACAGAAACATTCATGGACCTCGATATCTTTTAAATTTATGTATGTCAGATTCTGGTCCACTTTTGCTGTATCCCTATCCCATAATGAACTGTCATGTTGATGGAAATATAAACCTCTAGCATTACAGAAACTGCTTAATGCTTGGATATCTTGAGGCCTTCTACGTAAACACTCTCCCTTGTGAAAACAAAAGTCAGTTTCCAAGATTTCAAAATAAAACTGAATTTTTATCTCAAGGAAAGAACTTCATCAAGTGTGACTCAGTTCTGGTACCTTTGCGAAGGCTCTTACCTTGTTTACATTCTTATCTGAGCTTTTAACTAATTTAGTGTATTGCCATTTGGTGAATCCTGCTCTCTAACTCCATTTATACAACTTCAAGTTTCCTCTAGCTATGTCTCAAAATACCTTTGTCAACCATGCCATGTACTCTTATGTTGCACCATCTGTGTGGATAATGTGTTTGTAATCTTGTATGTTAATTCTTGGTGCCTTGAGTGAGTATTACTCCTGGCAGTTATGAAAACATTCAACATTCAAAAAAATCAACAAAAAAGTGTGTGTTAATTGACTTGGCTGTGCAGTTTGCTTATATGTTGTAGCTTCTGTGTAAAGTTAAGACACAGGAGAGGCTGATTGATTTAACAGCTTATGTGCAGATTTTCTTTCTTAAGTGTCACGCTTATTTCTCGCTACTTTTTACTAACACTTTAGATACTATATTAGATACTATATTGTTGAGATAGGTATTTGAATTCTAACCTATAAAGGGAGATGTAAATATTTTGTCAATGCAAATGACAATGCTGACTGCCTTTTTGTGGATATTAAACTACCTATTTTGTAACGTGTCAACCAACCTTTGATTTCAGTAAACAAATATTCATCTGAATTCTGGAATTTTATAATAGATAATGTATAGTAAATTAATGCTTTCATCTTTCTTGGTCTATAAAGATCTTTTCTTCTTTAAAAGTTTTCTTCACTCAGGGTTCTAGATATTGCTGTACAATAAACATCTGCATACTATTATTTTCCTAAAATATAAGAAACATTTATTCAGGTTATTTGACTAGTGTTATTTCATTAAAGGTAAGCGGGTGTATAGGAACCCTATCAAGCTTTGAATTAAAGTCATCCCTCCTAGATTTATACTCATCTCACATAACATATCCACTTTCTGAAAGATGTCAAAGCTCTACGTCTGTACTACTTTTGTTTTTTTTCTTAATTACAGTCTGTGAAGTCTATCACTTAGAAATCTATTTCTTATATTAACATTATTTATAATAATAGTCAAAATAACATCCTTTGATTCAGTTTTATCTGTGTGAACAGAAAAATAAACAAACTCCAAACACTCTGCATTATGAAAGACTTTAAACAGCAGGCATTAAACTCTTTATATATCTTTATGCAATAGACTATAGCTTAAATTCTTTAAGTCTTTGTTGATAAGTTAAACTATATGTAATTTATGGTAACCATTTGAAATGTCAGGACCCACTAGAGAGAGTCCCAAAACATGGAATGAATGGCTGAAAATACGGACTTACACATACTAAGTCTGACATGGCCATTTCTCGGAATATTCCCTTTTTTCTGTGGTATGGAATATATAACCCCCCCATTAGGGGCTATGGGTGGCTTGCCCCCATCAGAATAGAAGTTTAAAGGACAGTAGAGATCTTCAGGGTTCATTCTTCTACCGTAACTTTGGTCATTTTTTTTGGGCTTGTCAGCACTTGGCATTTTGAATGCCAACATTTCAGTAAAGAGACATTTTTATACCCCTTAGACTTGCTTGGTAGGGAGTTGTGCAGTCAGTCTGTCAGGTGGTTTGGTACTTCCTTGACCTCTGATGCTCATAACAGGCAGACCTCTATAGCTTCACTATAGTTAGCTGTGCATGGTGATGAAGTATGGGTGCCTGTACTCCAATAACTACTACACAGGTTAGTGCAGAAGACCTATTTTCCATGGGGTATATCACCTAGTACTCTAGGTGTCACCCAATTGATAAGCCAGAGCAATCTTCACAACCTAAGACAATTAAGCTGGCAACATCTGCTCACTTGCATCCTCCCTGGCCTGCCCCCTCTTCTGTCTGTGCCTCTAATCAAACATGGGTCATCCAGCTAAGATAGATTCTTGACATAGATAACCTAATATGAATAAAGCCTTTGAACTCTTAAGCTATGCTAGTATTTTCCTAAGGAAAGTAATAAAGGATTTTAAAGAGTGAAGTAAGTACCTCTGCCTTCTTTCAGTTATTTAACCTTTGTTATAGTTAATGCTGTTTGTCTTGCCTACCACTGGTATTTGTATCTCTATTACATATAATATATAAAATATGCAATTTTTAAATTTTAATCCAATGCAGTATTAAGTTATTATGCTAAACTGTGTTTAAATAATCTGTCTTTAATGGGTTCTTTTTTACACATTTTAATGTTCTTATGAGCTCACTATTGAAATGTCTGCATTCAATATCGAAAAAAAAAACTGCAGGATAAAAGTGAATCTAGAACATCACTTTCTCTCTCCGCCGTTTCACACCATGTGGCACATCAGCCATTGAGCACCCCTCTAGATACTCATTGCTCCGGTAGCAGTTATGATTTTTACAGGGTCAAGTTGCTAACCCAACACCCAACCTTTCACAGAAGGCATACCATACACTCACTCACAAATAAGGCCAATTTAGAGTGTCCAGTCCACCTGAAGCATGTTTTTGGAATGTGGGAGGAAACCCATGCGAAAGCAGGGAGGACATGCATACTCTGCAAAGAAGGCACCACAGCTGAGAATCAAAGCAGAAAAACTCTTGCTGTGAGGTGAACTTTAACTGCTGCATCAGCATGCCACACAAGCCTCACACCAGTTGAGCTTATATATACCAGCTCTGTGATTGCCATATCTTGGATAAAAGTGAATATTCTAAGAAATGGCCATTCAGTCTGCATTTTGGGACTTATTCATGCAAGCCCTGACATTTCAAGAGTTTGCCATTCTTATACCTTCATGTAAATTTTTGTAGTAGCATTATGTATGGTATTCCTAGACAAGCATTATTCACATGTGCAACATTAAATAACAAGCAGCCCATAGCCCAATGTGTCCCAAAGTAGCTCGGGTACGAAGCAGGGCTTGCACAGTACTAGCAATCTAGGAAAAGGGCACCATAATAAGGTAGTTGAGCTGTGTTAAAGGAGAAGTATCATTAGGTATGTTCAGTATATGATTTATGCTGGCAAAGTGCACATGATAAGATTGCTGGACATGACAGAAAAGGTAGGCAAGCATGGCTGAGGCTACATCTATTCAGACAAACAGTGGATAGCCACATTGCTGCCATGTTCAGTGTAAGACAGCCCAAGGAAGGCCAGCAAAACAAAAGGTCAACTGAGTTCACCATATAAGTGGGAAGAAAAGAGGAATATAGGACATTTAGACAAAGATGAATAGCAAGCAGAGGAATGACAGCCTGAGGAGGAAGAACAGCATATTTTTGTGGGAAAGACACCCACTTGTTATTTAAGTGAGGAATGGTTGTGGTAGGACATAAAAGCAAATACAGACAGGCAGAAGTAGTACGGACAAATAAAGTAGGGGCAGCAGTAGATGGATACTGATAAACAGTTGGTGGACACCTAATGATGGAGAGTGCTGGGCAACAAGCAATATATGGAGGATAATACATAAGGCTGGAGAACACCCAGATGGGAGATAGGGCAAGGCACATGGTGGTGTCAGGCTGGCCAGAGACCAACACACCTAAACATTGGTCACCTCGATGTCTGATGCTATCTGCTGTCTCCACCCCAGGTGTTTGATGGTTGGGCTTGCTAGTCTTGCACTTCAACATGCCATGACAGGAAGTGTTTCATATAATAGGAGGAAAGCATCTAGCTACCAGCACACCTTAAACAACACCATCCTTTGTCAGTGCCACTAGAAAATTCTTCCTGGCTTCTGTCTTTAATGGAACCTCTGCCTGCCTCTTAAGAAGTGGCCACTGAAGCCACCAGTGAGTCTTCTAGGTCATGTTAACCAGAGTGACCTCCACCCCCTTGCTAAAAAGTGGACCTGGCCACCACTGGTGACCCAGCACTAGAGACATCAGCCAGCACAGCTAAGGCTGAGGTGATCGCTGCTCCTTATCTTCCACAGCTAGGTTTGGACCTAGTTGTGGAACAGCACTCATCAGGCAGCAGTGGTTTGCAGTACCCTGTACTGCTGCAAATGCCTAGGCAGGAAAATGTCACTATAAAGTTAGGATTAGATCAAAAACCTGTTAAACAGTGTGGCATTGTGGGGAAATATGCTTAGATCAGCCAGCTTGTGCACTGAATAGCATTACATCATCCTAGCATAACATTTTGCCCTTAACTCTAGAAACTACCTTAGGAGACCCCTGTTAAAACCTAATCCTTAATCCTAAACAGCCCACCCTATTACATGACTGGACAGCATAGATATGCTATTCCCAAATGTCTCTTTGGTCATATTGTCTTAGATTTGGGCATCCTAAGACAATATACCAATTGTCTCATGATCTCAGATAATCAGTTAATCATCAAAGAAAATAATACAGTATGCAAGAGATGTAAATATACAACTTCCTTGGAGACAAAAATCTCACATACAAACAAGGTTGTCAGGAATACCTACAATACATCTCTCATATATAAACCACTCACCACACACACACACAGATTGTCTTATATTGAGGTGCTTAAAAGAAATCTTCCTAAATCTCAATGACTTCCAAAGCCACCTAACTGCAATAATGCTTCTCAGCAATCACTAAAGCACACACCAAATGAATCACCAAACATCTCTCATAAGCCTACACCCAATGGTTCCCCAAGAGCAAAGCCCATATGAGAAGCATAATGTTTACCTAATACTGTTGTCATGGGAACTTCATTGTACGACACACACATACTCCACTCACCAGGTTAGACAAAGAGAAGACAGCAGTTAGCTTCAGGCACTGAAGTTATTGCCCCCCGGTACCAATATGATTCTATCATAGTTCATGTGATGTAAATGACTTGAGACATACCTCACTGTACTATATGAAAAGAGACATAATGGATCTCTTAGAACAGGCTCCCTGTTGAAATGTCAGTACTTGAAATGTAGAGTGCTGCCAAGCTGAAAAAAAGACTGAAAACACAGGGGAAGACCTAATCTCAGAAATCTCTCTTCTACTTTAAAGTTCTTTTTGCATAGATGGCAAGCCCCCCTGCACCCCCCCACCAAACTTTTATATGTCAAGTCTGAGATCATCGTGCCTTTGAGAAAAGAAAATATTTCAAGAAATGGCATCTCAGACTTGGTATATACAAGTTCAATCTTTCTGCCATTAAATCTCCATATTTCGGGACATGCTGTAGTAGGTCATGACATTTCAAATTGTTACCCTCAGAATATGTGCCACAGATAGGTGTGAGCCTTGCTTTGAACAGTATTTTACCTTCACCAAGGATGATGCCACAGTATGAATATAAAATGATTGATTTTATTAATTAGTTTAGTTTCCTATGTCAGTCCAGAGGGATCCAATATCAGTCAGCATGGCAAGGCATGGTCAACAGACCACATTGCTTTGCAAAGGATGGGCTGCACCTTTCACCCCTAGGCTTTCAGATATTGGTTAAAACTTTATCCACCCCCTTAGAGCCTTTTTTAGGCAATATCAAAATGACAAAATTAACAACATGGTGAAAAAGTCTACAAGCAAACTTAAGGTGTTACTGCTTAATGCTCAGAGCCTAAACAAAAAATGCCACACCGTTCAAGCCCTCTTCAATCTGGAGAATGCTGACATCTGTGCCTTGACTGAGACTTGGTTTAAAGCCATAAAAAAGACTTCAGAAGTTCAAGGCTACAGTGTCTTCCACACATGTAGACTAACAACAGAGCAGACAGGGGCCAAAGGTTGAGGTGTCTGTCTACTTTAGAAACAGAATTCCTTCAGATTGGTTAAACATGATCATACCATGGAACTCATCCACATGCAATTCACCATAGATAAAGTCCCTCACCATATCATGGTTAGCTACAAGTCACCATCTATGCCTTTAGAGTCCCACGACTCTTACTTATACCTATGGAGGTGCTCACCATGCAACCAGGCACCCTATTCATAGGTGACTTTTAACTAACCCCTATAGACTGAGAAACATACACTGCCTCAAACTGACAGGCAGTATGCTTCCTGGACTTTATTAACAGAAACATCCTGGAACAGATATTGTATTCTCCAATGAGAGGATCAAACAGACTAGATCTGCTACTCATGATAGAGCATTGCACCCTCTGTGTCGTGTCCTCACTAGTGAGGTTGGATCACAATGCTGTCTCATTAGAAGTAAAAATCAACCCAGAAAAAAATCCAACTAAATGAATAACAGGAACTATTTAAAGGCAAACTTTGTCCTGTTAAGTAAAATATTGTCAAAATTCAAGGCACGCTTCAACCCCAAAACCACAGCTACGTATGCAGAATTATTCACAGTGTTCCTATACAAATATGTGATTGGCTGTATAAAGGTTGCTGTAACTTCCAGAAATAAACCTAAAACAAAGACTAACAACAAACCCAACTGGTGAAATCCTCACCTAAATAGGGTATATAATAAAATAAGGAATCTCATGGTCAGAATCAAGAATAGCAACTCTCTTAAAGACAAAGAGGTCAAATTAAGTCCAACAAGGCCATCTATGAGCTAAGGATAATCTCACAGGCTATGGACAATCAGAAGGCCTTCTTCAGCTATGTCCGGAACTTTAGAGGTAACACACAGCAGTGTGCTGAACTGGTGGTGAAAGGAACCACCAACACCACTCAGGGTGACATAGCAAATCTATGGGCAGATAAATTCAGCTCAGATTTCACCCCCTACTCCCCCAGCTCCACCAGGTGACATCCCCTGTAACATAACTCTCCCAGCTCTCACCAATGACCACTTGCTAAAGCCAAGAACACTGCCTCCATGGGTCCTGAGAATATCCACAGTTGCCTCCTAAACAATCTAAAAACATGACCTATCAGGACCAGTTGATGAATTCTTCAACTAGAGTCTTATAATAGACTACATTCCAAGTGAATGGAGGACTGAAACATCCCTTCTCCTCCACATGGGTGGGCCATCAAATGACAAAGAGAAATTAAAATCAAGGACATTAGCAACCTACAGAGACTGGACCCATTTCAATTTGTCTTTGCTAAGAGGAGGTCATGCCTACTTAACCTGGTATATTTATTTAACAGGGTCACCAAGGCAATGGACAAGGGTAAAACAGTTTATGGTATGTATCTTGATTTGGCTAAGGCATTTCATACATCACCCCACTCAGTCATTGTTGACAAGCTGTCTGAGCTAGACAGAGTTCCCTACAGAACTTTCTGGATTGCCAGTTAGCTCACAGATAGGACCCAAGAGGTCAGGATCGGTGAGACTACCTCCACCAAGAGACCAGTAAGCAATGGAGTACCCTAGGGCTCTGTGTTAGGCCCTTTCCTGTTTGGCATCTATGCCTTGGAAGTCAAGGCTACTGGTTAAGGCCTTTGGCTCACCAAGTTCACAGCTGACTGTAAATTGGGAGCTATTATTGATTCCGTCCAAGACACCAGTACCTTGCAAGTAGATTTAACACATACAAATGACTGGTGGCAAAGCATAAACAGGATCAAAAACTCTACTAATAGCCCAATCATCCAAACTATTTTTAAATGAAATAAAATTAAATAACTGACCCAGACTTCCTAATTCTTAGTGAAATATTATTCTACCAATCGAAAATCCTTCCAAAAAAAAAAGGAAAAAGACTTATACCATCCAGCAGTCTTACCTCGTTCAAAATCAATCATTACATTTTTATTTCTAGTGTTAAATGAATGACACAGCCTATTAATACAAATCATACCACCAAAATTAAATTCTTCAAAACATTTAAAGGCCATAATCAAATCTCCTCACACCAACCTATAGTTAGTACTGTATACTGATAAAGAATGTAGTCTTTGTTTGTAACTAAGACCCTGCATACAAATAAAATCTACCTAGTAAAGTGCCTTTGGATTAACTGTAACCTTCTTAATTGTTGATCATTAAATGCACAAATAGAGCCACAATATTCAGTTATAGGTCTAACAAAAGTTTTATGCAAAAGCAATAATACCTTCTTATCCCTACTATCAAAAGACATGAAAATATTATGTATTTCACAATAACAAAACATACAGTGCTCTCAACTGTTACCCCTACATCATTAATAGATTCCACCACTTTGATCCACAAGTTATCCAAAGCATAAGGATACAAAGCATTAATTATCCCTAAATGCATACACTTGTCTTGTTAATATTAAACTTCATACCATTAGATGACTCCTACTTTGAATATTAGCCAAATAGTTTTGCAACACAGAAACCAGAACTGGACTGTACAAATCACTAAAATAAAAATCCAGTGACCAGGTAGCACTCAATACAGAAGTTTAATACATCAAACAGAATCGATCACAGTAAAGCACTTTTGTCTTTAGACATCATCAGAACTGTGAATGAAACATTCAAAACACACCAGTTAAATACTGATAAACACTACACCCCCTTGTTATTTACAAATCAGTAACTCAAGAATATAATCCAATCACTAAGGATATTTAAATGGGTGGCCATGGTTGCGCAGCGGTTAGCGTTGCCACCTCACAGCAAGAGGTTCTCTGGTTCAATCCTCGGCTTGGGTGCTTATATGCGGAGTCTGCATGCCCTCCCTGTGGTCGTGTGGGTTTTCTCTGGGTGCTCCATTTTCCTCCCACATCGCAAAGACATGCTGTAGGTGGATTGGACACACTGAATTGGCCCTAGGCATGAGTTTGTGTGTGTGTGCCTTCCGTGGAAGGTTGGACACCGAGATTACCTTCCCCATCAGGGATTGATATCAGAGTATAGGCAAAGAAAAAGAAATAGGGGTTCTTAAATGAAAGACTGGCACTGGTAGAGTTTTATAATGATCTAGAACAGAAGCTGCCATTAAAAAAGAATAATTAGTAGAGCATATAAACTATTGCATGGTGTGGTGAAATGGTGGAATTTAAGTATTCCCTGCAGTATTCACTGTTGGAGATGCTGGGTGGGCATATTGGTCTGACAAGGGAGATGATTTTTCTGATGTATAATACAGAATCAGAATTGCCTAGGCATGGTAAGGCCTTGCTCTGTCTAATAATGGTGGTTGCCAAAAAGCAATTACTAGTAAATGGAAATCAAAATCTAAGCCAACTATACTAGAAGTAGTGAATATAGTAACAGAGATAAAACAACTGGAATTGAGATCTTTAGAAAAGGGTAGGAGCAAACTATGTAGGGCAAAATGGGAATTGTGGGAACAATACATACAAAAGAGGAATGAGGTTTAAAAGGCAGCAGGACTTAAATGAGCTGTGTAATGTTTGACTGAAAAGACTGGGTAGATTATAAGTGATGGGTAAAGAACAAAGATGGCCGTTGTTCTGTAAGCTCTGTTAATCCTTAGCTCCTCTAACTATCTGGAATAAAACTAACCCGGAAGTTAAACTAGAACCAATTTCAACAAGATATTTTGGAATATCAACTGTAAATAACTCCTAAATAATACCATCAAGAAGAAGTGACTGGTCTACCTTCTAAACAATTACAATTGGAAAGGATACAGTGAGGTTAATACAAGCTGTGTGCTTTTGCAGCCTTGCATACTGAAAACTACACTCAAACCTGGAGATAGCATCACTGCAAGATGTCGAAAGAAGATAAAAATATGGACACTACCACATCCAAAACCAAACTTTCTGACTTACTATTGCCTGAAAAAGATATAAACTCTAAGAGACAGAAGATAAAACAACCAGATGCCTCTAAAACTGGAAACAAAAACAAGTCTGAACAACCAGCAAACCTGCAGGATATTAAGACAGCTCTACTTCCCATCCAAGAAGCAATAAAAGGTCTTTCTGTGCAACTACAATCATTTGGAGATACCTTTAGCTAAATAATGGACAGATTCGATAAATATGAAGCCACAATCATTGAAAATGAGGAGAAAATAACTTTAATAACAAAAAAAAATGACTCTCATGATAAAGAAATCCAAAATATCCAAGCAAAGATTACAGATCTGGAAGCAAGATCCAGAAGGAATAATATCACCATAAGAGGCATCCCAGAATCTGTAACTCACAATGAACTGATTTCTTCCGTCACCCAAATATTCAGCATCCTGCTCAAAGAACCTGGAATAGCTAAACAAATAATAATAGAAAGAGCTCATAGAGCCTAGTACCAAAGCTAAAGTTATGAACTATATAAACCCAGACCTGTATATGCAAAATTATTAAACTTTCAAGATGTTAACACAATTTTGCTGACTGCAAAAAAAAGTGGAGAAACTGTTAACTGGAACAATAACACAATATCGTTGGTTCAAGATCTTCCCCTTCAAATAAGACAAACAAGACAGCTTCTTTCACCTTACTGCAAATTCCTGATTGAAAGAAAAATAAAATTTCAAATGAATTACCCAAACATACTAATTTTCCACATGGAAGGAGTTAAATACATGATAACCAATCAAAAAAGCCAGAGAAACCTTTCTTGATGTTTTGAAAAAAACTCCCCCACTGGAACATTAAATACACTCACCGGAATGATATCTGGGTATCAAATAGTTGATTACACACATTTTGGCACTCCAAGTCTGGTTCTTGACTTCTGGACACATACTGGGCCTTCTTAGGCCTCTACCAATGGTATTTTAGTATTTTTTCTTCATCTCCCAAGCCACGAGGCTTTGTCAAGGAAATTCAGATCTACTTCCGCCTTTGCCTTTTCCCATGCTGGGAACCAAAATGCCACTGCATACTTTATGCTATACATCTTTAAAACACGACACTTCCGGGATATCCAGCATGCTTAAAAGGTCCCCCTACATCCGCTTATGCTCACAGCACAGACTTAGATTAGCTGTCATGTAGCTGTCCGTTTCACATTTCCGATGAAACTGGACAAAAATGGAATGAAATTCAATGTTTAAAGCATGAACTATATTTAAAACAAACACGTCACTTTAAAATAATATCATCAAAAAGAGTAGAGAAATTAAAAACAAACACCGGAATTAAAATGCCACAACCAAGTTTATTGAAGTATGAAGTACACATAAAACAATGCAGAAAAATTGCATTAAAACATTTAAAATAATATCATCAAAAAGGGCAAAGAAATGCCACAACCAAGTTTATTAGATTAGATGGAATACAATTTAAGTAGCTTTCATGAGAAAAAGATTCTACAATGAAGATTCTAATAAACAAACAAACCGCAACTGCCTCATGCAACTGAAGTACTATTAATACATACTAAATGTTTGACAACCAAACATATTCTCATTACTATTTCTAAGTAATGGCAGTGTCTCAATCTTGCTAATAAGCCATTGAAACAACAGTCAAACTGGTACATAGGCACTGGCCAAGTTACACCCTTTTCTGGAAAATGTAAACAGGACAGTATCTACATTTCATGCTGTGGAAATGACAAATGGAGAAAATGAATACAATGCACTGTCCCCACATTCTGGAATTACAACCAGGAGTCCAGTACAAAACAGATAATGTCCTACAACAATGCACGCTAATACAAGTTTACGAAGATGCAGTATGGACTGCCACTATGCAGTTCTGAAATGACAATAAGACTGAATGAAAGACGAGCAATCCTATGGATCAGAAAGATGCACGCATGACTAGAAATTACATGCAGCTAGCATACTTGCCATTTTCTGAGCATGGCAAAGAGGTAGTTTTATTTTTCAGTGTGGTCTCTTGTGACAGAACCATCTAAAAGCAAAACAATGTTGGGAAACTGCAAGTGTAACAAAAAGCAAGATGCACAATTTGTTTCATGGAATACGGTTCAACATAGTAGATGTGGATAATACAAATCGGGGCATGTTTATTGCTAAAAATATTACACTGCATGGTGAAGTTATAAAATCAGTTTGAGTGTACTACATTGCAAAACTACTGCAGTGCAAAGTGCAGTATTAGAATTGCACCAATAATACAAGTAGTCAGAAGGTAAGGTGATCTAACGGTGTAGTGCCTTGCAGGATGCTTTTTGTTTTTGCAACATTTACTGAATAATGACAGCTGAATAAAAGGTGTTTTCAGATATTGGACAACTGAATAACAGTTGTTTTTGTAACATTTACTGAACAATGCAAGCTGAATAAAAGGTGTTTTTCTAACATTTTCAGATGTTGTAAAAAGTAGCGGTTTATCACGTCATTAAAAGGGCAGTGGGACAACTGAATGACAGGTGTTTTTGTAACATATATCAGTCAGATGTACGATGACCTGCAAATCACTGTGGACACACCCTATCTTGCACAGAACCGCCCGCGAGGTACTACACTGTTGGATAACCTACAATTAATGTAACATGAGTCATATTCATTTTTTAATGAACCAGCTAATCCATTTCAAGGTTGGAGGGGAAACAAAGCCAATCACAACACTAAATGCACACAATACAGTAAAACTGTTCTTGAGTGGGATGCAGTCCACATTTTAAGTAAGAGCTATATCAGAATTTGAAAAGCTTAAATCTGCTCTTTTTAGTATAGCTCGACACAATCTATAAGCCGATGTAGGAAGCAGCAGTTCTACACTCTCGAGTGCCGAGTCTGGTCATTTAAACAGAAACAACAATGCCTCTGATAGATAAGAAGCATTGTACTGTAACATTTGCCTTGAAATATAGACAAGTTTAACATTATATTTATCGACTATCTACTTTATATAAATAGATAATTTTCTACAAAAACAATTCCAGCTACCCGAGTTTACTAATTATACACAAAGGTTTATTATTGTTCCTTTGTGTCCTAATGAATGCTAATAGAAATTTTGGATGTTCTGCATTACATGGAGGTATGCAGCCATACAGGTGCTCTTACCAGTAAACAAAGAAAATCCAATAAAGGGTAGTGTACATCATCATTAACTAGTTACTGATGAAAAAGTCTTCTACTTAGTGGTTAAAATAATGCTGACATTGTTATTACTGATATTTCTGCTGCCTCTTTCCTAAAGAGTTAGCAGTTTGCTATATTGACTTGCAATTACAATCTATATATTTTAAACATATACTTAAGACTGTCAGAAGAAGAGGATTATGTGCCTGGATAACTATACATATATCCTTGTACATTTCCCCAAGTGGGCTTCTCTATGTGTACATATCTTTTTTTATATGTTCTTAAACATGCATATGTACATAGTCAAAGATACTTGTCATTACAACCCATTGTAAAATTAGTCAATACACAAATCACAGCCTTAACTATCTATAACATCTGGCTGAACTAGACAGCCAGTCACTAAACAATACAAATGAGGGGGTTAAAAACTTTGATTCCTATGGATTTGATACAGGAAACATCAATATTACATAATTGAGCTGACAAATAAAAAAACCAAAGCCTGCATTGAGCCTCATTTAGTTTTCCCTGGGCAGCTTAAATACAAGAAACTTCTTAGAGGTATCAATAGTATGGCCAAATGGACAGGGGTGCAGGGAAAATGCCTGTTTCCTACTCAATGATATCTAGACAATATTTTGATGTTGCTTCAAACAGTTTTACAGTCATGCTCTACTCCCCCATTCCCCTTTCTGAAGCTCACTATTATGAGACAGGCACAGAGATATACTTTTTAAACGCTCTATAGTCTCTTGAAGGACAACAAAAAGGAAAGGATAAAAGCAGCTTCCCTTTTCAACATCTCAAAATAATGAGGCAGGTACCATTAAATTACTTTTCTCTGCCTCATATACTGCAAATGATTTAACCTAGTTACTGTGACACTTCACAAAAACATATTAAATATTTTACACACAGTGGGGCAAGAATATTAGGATTGGTAATACCCCAAAATGCAGATGAATGCTTGAATACATTCCAAGATCTTGACATCCAGTAGTTAAAGTTCATAGAACTGAAGAAAATCCTTAATTTGTATCCTTAGTGTATGAGAGCCAAAAATCTCAAACATTCTATGCAGTAGGGACATTCAGAATTGAGGATCTAAAATAAGGAATAGGGACTATAATGGAATTGTCTTAGTGAGGGCACCAATCATAATATTTGTCTCATACTAATGCTAGACTGAGTGTTCAGTTGCACATGGGATCACTTCTTCAAGTATAACATCAAGTGCTTTGGGAGATAGGTTTTGATCCTTAAACTGTTGTGGCTCAAAACGAGCCAGTAACTTGTTTTGTGAAATGTACAG
Source organism: Protopterus annectens (assembly GCF_019279795.1). Taxonomy (NCBI): domain Eukaryota; kingdom Metazoa; phylum Chordata; order Ceratodontiformes; family Protopteridae; genus Protopterus; species Protopterus annectens. The sequence continues at coordinate 272,292,385 of NC_056745.1, read as the reverse complement.
GATAACACCAGACATATAACCATCCACACATACATGCCTCCTCACCCGACCTTTAGATGCCACAACCCACTCACCTATTACGGAATCCCGGCAGGGGACGAAACACAGACAACGCAGATGAATAGTGCATATGTTATGTAGTGTACTGTGTTTGATTTTAAAGGTGATCCCTCCTCACACACACCTGTACATACATATATTGGTACATGTATCACTATTTATATTGCAATTATTAATTTTACCTTTCAAAATTTTGAAACCTGCTATGATTTAAAAAGGTTCTTCTCAAAAGACGTGAACTTGTTTAAGGAATAAGAGAAATTTGCTCTATTACCTGGAAATCACTTGCCTTGTTGATATTTAGGGAACAATGAATGATGATACCACAATCTGAATAACTTAGATGGACTTCTTCCTAGTCATGGAAGGACAATCTCTTCTTTCCTTCCTTATGCTACTTGTTTTGATTGTTCATGTTTTTTTTTTTCTCTTTCTCTTTGATATGATCGGAATAATAACTACTATAGACATAGCAAGATTAAAAATAATTATCCAACTGTTATAGAATACAGAATTAATACTTGTAAATAATGGTTCTACTAACACTTTTTAAAATTATATCTCTTAACTATCCTTAATCTGTTAGCATATACACTTTAGATGTTCTAACATGTTCATATAAAAATTATTGAGGAGATTAGGGATATCTTAGTGGTGCTTTCTAGGGAATTAGCTTGTTAAGCTTTGTTAATGTAGAGAAAATCTATGCAGGGATACTTGTATACATTTCTTAATTAAATATTAAAACCCAATATGTTAATACCTTATTGAACTATAGATCTCCAAACTTAATAACCACTCACTTCCTGCTTTATTCCTGGTCCATGGGGTTAGTGGTTAGGCACAGGGCTGGGACGGGAATAATAGGATGCTTTCTTAATCTTATTTTATCAATACATAAACAAAAATTATTAACTCAAACTAATACACAAGACTTATTTCACCAACATCTCAAACACATAGATGTGGGAATTTGACTCATGGAAGATCAAAGGGCTCCAGAATAAGAAGAAAAGAAAACTTTTTTACATCTCATCCTACAAGCAAAAGCAAACTTCATATTAGTTCAGGAAACACATCTAAATCATGAACAATGGTCAGAAATTTAAAAAAGAAATGGATATTATAGCTTCTGAAGGCAAAACTAACAGTGCAGGGGTAGCTATAATAATTAAAAAGCAATTCCAAGACAAAATTTTAGAAACTAAAGTGGACAAGGAAGGGAGGTGGTGCTATGTAACTCTTCTAACCCCTTAAACACTCCATCTCACTAACACAAAAACTCTTTAAATACCTAAACCTTACACAAGTTATGATGACATTACAACCTTTACACAAAAATCCCAACCTTAAAATAAACAATCAGACCGTAAACCTAAACCCCTTTCCTCAATTAATTAATACAACCATCCAATACATATACCCATATCTAAATTGTTCTATACAGGAAATGAGGAACCACTTGAACCTCCCCAAATCCTATCTAGTGATTTTAAGGCAAATTAAAGAACTATGTACCAGTTATCTTCAAGGCTACAACATAACCAACAAAGATATAATAACTTGAAATTTACTTTGGAAAACCATCCTCTCAACTATGAAATCTACCGCCAATACTTACAAAATAATCAAAGACATTAAATTCCACAAAGACATATTCATCTCTGACTATTGGAGAAAGACTAACTCATCCATTGATAACCATGAATTGAACCAAGCAATTAACCTAACAATTAAAACTATACCCCTTAAAAAGTAGCATTTACTCAACTTATGATTTATAACAACACATATTTCACACCTGCTATCTTACATAAATTTAACCCTACGAAATCCCCATTCTGTCCACATTGTAAAAACCAAACTGCGGATATACTTCATCTTTTCTGGAGCTGTAAATGTATATTTAAACTTTGAAACTCCCTTAAATTTCAACTACAAAAAATGGGCTATCAGACATCTACATTCAACTGGGAATTCACTCTTTTACATATCCTCCCAAATAATATTTCTAAAACTCAAGCAATTACTCTGATTATTATTTTTCTCTTAATGAAACTTTATATAGCAACCAATTGGCTTAACCTAACTAACACTTCTTGGGAGAATTTTAGAATGATTGCGACCAAACATCTATTAGCCCATAAAATACTAATTGACAAAGGGAACAAAAATATTAAACTCAGGAAGTTATGGGAACAAGTTTTTAATATTATTCTTACTTAGCTCAACACAAATACTCATACTTAACTACAACTAAGAGGACTCATAACAATTCATATCCATAACTCACAAAAGTTTTTTTTTTCTTTTCCTTTTCTCATTTATATTTTTACTCACAATAACCCTTGCTGAATTGTATCAACCTTTCTCCCGAATATTGAAAGCATCTATGTATATAGTGTAGATAGTATTGTTCGATTGTTTTACTTCTTTTTGTATTACTCTCAATGTATAACAACTGTTTATTGTACATATATGTTCCCCTCTCTTTGTTGCATTTTGCTTGCTATTCTGTATTGATGAAAAGAATGAATAAAAATTATTGAAAAAAATAAAAATAAAAAATAAGTGATGTGTAACATTTGCAATTGGGAGTGTATTAGTATGGTTTGTGATATAAAATGCTTGCAACTAGGATTCTGTCGGTGTGATTTGTTTTCATTTGTATAAATGTATGATTGCCTATGTAGTAAGTGATGGTTTAATAAAGATGTTTCTCGTTATAAAAAGGCAAGAATTGAATAATTTCTGTACTGTTGCTTAGATTATATGATATATAGCAATATATGTGAAGTAAAATGTTTGTTATGTTAATTATAATGTGATTACTTTTATATGAATGTAAATTTGTGTTTGTCACAAGTGATAATTCAATAAAGGTGTTTGGGGAAAAAAAAACATGTTCCTCAAGTGCGGTTACCCTTTTTCCTTTGTTGATTTCCTTTATCAGGAAGTCTTACATGAAATAAATGTCAAATATACTCCTGTAATAAAAAATGCGATGAATTAATTTAAGGAAGGTTCCCCGAACGAGATTATTAATAACTGTTGTCTTGATATAAGTAAACCAGAATATGGTCCAGAGGTAGTATCTACATCCTTGGTGTGGGAATCTTGGGTTCTCACCTCTTTCTCGGATGATGTACATTCTTCTTTTTCTACATCCCATAACATGGTACTTCATTATTCCTTGGATGCCTCTGGTATTTGCAATATTGTATCAAAAAACTGGTTTATTTTACAATGTGATTAGAGTCTAAAAGCATTTTTTAAAGATCCACCTACTTTTACCTTTAAGAACTGACCTAACTTTAAAGACATATATAACAGTGTGTGTTTTTTATCAGTGTTTAACTGATGTGGTTTGAATGTTTCACTCACAGTTCTGATGATGTCAAAAGACAAAAGCGCTTAACTATGATTGATTCTGTTTGGTGTATTAAACTTCTGTTTCGAGTGCTACCTGGTCCTTGATTTTATCATCAGCTACTTACTTAACCATATCATACAGTCATTAGAGAAACTGGACATAAATATCTTTTCAAAATACTTGCCCAATATACTAGCAAGACTGTTAGGTCTGTAATTATCAATAGTGTTGGAATCACCACACGTTGGACCTTGAGTTGCAAACACTAATTTCCAAATATATGGCACATATCCATACTGTAATGATTTTTGAAACGAATAATATAAGCAAGAATCAATTTCATTTATTATTTCAAACCAAAAAATACCACTTATACCATCAGGACCAGCAGCAGACCTAACATTTATCAATCTAAGTAGCTTATATCTTTTAAGATAATTATGATATGCTGTCTTATTCACCATTACATTTCTAGCTAAACTCTGTTCATTATTCCATCTGACATCCCCTAATAATTTCCTAAATTCATGATTTACTCTTTTATACCACTCTAACCTCCTTTGGCCAGGATTTTGTTCTACAAATATCTTAATCTATTGCACAGTCTTTACAAGGAATAATTCTACCACAGGGAGTTAAATGCACTAGGCTTACAAGAAAACTTAGGAAAAATTTCCTCCGTCAAATCATAAAGAAATTTGTAAAAAAAAAAAAAATATGTATATATATATATATATATATATATATATATATATATATATATATATTCTGACTAGACCCAATATTAGTAAAACAAACTGATTAACCAAACGAAAAACACAATCTAGGCTGGAAACAACAACATAGGAAAAAAGATCAACCAGATTTTAATGTCGGTTTTTAGCGCTTTCGTCTTAATGGATTTTTTGTAATAGTATAATGTTTCTGAAATCAGACAAAAACGCTAAAACCTGACATTAAAATCTGATTCATCCTGTTTCCTGTGTGGTTGTTTCCAACCTGGATTGTGTTTTTTGTTCGACTCAGTATTGCTTGACCCTAATACATTCACTCAGTCATAAATAGAAACTGTATTCATAATTTGATCATAATCTGCCATATAAAAGGCAAACCTATACCCATTTTCACAAATTATGCGAATAGGCTTGACTATCTTATAAATCCAGGACACAAAGATGATCATATCAGTCTAACTTGAGACATATCTCACAATCCTGTATAAAATAAAAGTTATTAATTCAGACAATATCTAAATATTATTACCCCTAGGTGGAGAAGATACTATCTGAGAATACTTATATACCTTACTTCCAAATACTAGATTACCTATAGGCCCAGTATTATTTTCATAATTAACCCAATTAACAAAATGAGAAATTATATCACCTGCTATTACATCAAACTTTGCATCAAACAAAAAACTTATAGCCTTAGTAAAATTAACCAATTCCATCCTATCTGACAAGGAGACCATTAAAAGAGACCAATTTTGAACGAATCTTGCTTCAAAACAAGTTTTGCCAAAATAATTTCATAATCAAAAGCAATTTCTAAAACACTAGACACAATATCTCACACAAAAAATAGATACAATAACACCACTAGCTATTTTTCTCAGCTTATGGTAAGCTTTGTCACCTGTCAGGCTCACATGTGATTTTGTTTCAGAAAACTACATTGCAATAACCATTACCACATCATAATCACCCCCCAAGTACCATAGCCTGTAAACACTGCATTTTATCATTAAGATTTCTTGCAGTACACAACAAAAATTTCACACCACTATGCTTAATATTTTCAGTAGTATCACTCAGTAGGCCTTGTCCAATATAAAAGAGTCAAGAACACAATAACATTTTTTAACAAAAATCTACTACTAACATTACTGAGCTATCTACCATTATACACAAATAATTTCCAATCGTTAGATATCTCTTACATTAAATATTCTTCTTCTTCTTCTTCTTTTGGCTTTTTTCCCAATTTGGGGTAAGATAAACACATTTAATACCATTTAAAATGCATTTCTTCCTAATATTATTAGTAAACTTCTTGCTACCTTAGCTAAAACATCATAAAAACAAAACAAAGGCATAACATCACATAGAATCAAGTCAAACTGTTTCTCTTCACTTAATTTAAAAATTTCATCAAGAATATTGCACAAACGTAGTTCATTAGTTTTACCTACAACATTAATCCAGGCAGTCACAACTAGTATATAATATCACTTTCCCTTCAGAAATAATCTTCGCAGTGAAACCAGGATATCACTAAGGCAAGATAATGTAATACACTCTTTATTCTTACAAGGCAAAATTACAAATCCCTTTGAGCAGTCTCCAATCACCAAAACATGTTTCCTACAACCCACCATTTTAGTTTGAGATAAGTCTTTTCCCTCAGTACACTCCTGCTTACATCAGGATAAAGCCACAACACTAGCAACCTCTCTTAAACCACCCATAGATCTCACTCTCTTTTTTCTACATTCACTGCCAATATCCCTCCCCTCTTCTGCATTTCCATTAATAAAACCAGAAGTTCTTTTCACTGCTTTAACACCAGTAAAGTGTTAAAATTAATATATTCTCCTTACAGTATTGAAACAGAATCAGAATCATTCACACCACCTAACCTATTCACTTCATCATCCACATGAGCTACTTCACCAATTTCTACCCCACAACCATTAGCTAAATCCTGAAAAGAAACAACATTTGTCTGAGAATCATTAGTTTGCAGCTGAATATAATGAACAATTAGTGCATTTATGCAGAAAAACCCTCTGGAGTAAGTCCTTCAAACAAAAATCATCCACCTTATCCATAATCCTAATAAAAATAATATAAAAGAACCAAATAAAATAACTATCTTCCCCTTTACCCTTAGTGTTGGCATGTTGACATGTCTGCTCATGTAGTCCATGAACTTAAGTACACAGACCAGCCTTCCCTAAACACAACATAGACCCTTTACTCTCCATTTCCAGTCCTTACATGGACTCAACAGGCAGAGAGAAAAAAAAAACAAGGAAAGAATTCCACAGTTAGCTGTCTGATAGAACTCAAATAAAAAGTGCACCAATCACTTTTCTATGCAATCCACTGAACTCACACCCGCTTGTATAGAAAGTGAATTTAAATACACAGCCAGCTTTCCCTAAACACAACACCTACCACTTAAAATGTACTCTATATGGTCACTATCACCAGTCAGTGTGGAAAGAGCAGTGTATTAACGTAGCAAATCAGAGACAGGAGCACTGAATGCCCTCATTTACATAACTGCCATGCTAATAGGCTCTTATTAGTGCAATATAAAGTGTGGGCACAATTTTGAGTGAGAATGCTTTAAGATGAACAACTGTAGAATCAGGACATTACACTAGATTAATCTGGATTTTCAGATAGGCGTACTGAGGGAAGACAAGACACCTGATAGTGCACCCCTGCTCCATGCTCAACACCCAGAGTCAATGGCAGCAACATGGATTTAAAAGAGGTTGTGTATGGGGGTAAGGGAAAACAGCAGAATGGTATGACAGTGGGATGTCCACCTGTGGAGGTGATCACTGCATGGGCTACATGCACTTAGGGTAGGCTATGATACATAGGGCATGATGGCCCATCAACATAGAGTAACATTTAAGGGAGGAAACAGGTTGTGTACAGCAATAGAAGGGGATGATGTTAATGTATGCCCTTTCATAAATTGTGCACAGGAAAGGGGAGAATGGCTACAGCACTGTATCAAGCAACAAACTGGTTAAAATATGTGAAGACAGGGGTAATAGGCATACATAAAGGATATCTGCAGAAGGCTATGCACACACTGACTGGCATGTGTAACCAAAAGGTGTACAGATTTTGCCATGGGCCCATGAGAGAGGCAATGGCTATAAATGTTCACCACCCAGGAGAATGAGATATTACTGGAGGTCATCTACAAACATGACGTGCATCCTGGGCAAATACATCAATGCTATGGATGGCCATGATAGATCTCAGTAGCAGATATCATGAAGGGTAATGGAAATGTTATTGCATATCAAGAAAAAAAGCACTCAACATTGAAAGGGCAAGGCTGCCACATGAGCTGGACCTTCAATACAGAAGTGGCTCACAGAAGTGGAGGAGTTTGTGGTGTTTCTACCTTGGGAGGAGGAGGAGAAGGAGGAGTGGACTGTTGTAGCTGGTAGTGTCTTGGATGTGGCATCTACCCTAGCAATGACCACACAAATGTCTACAAAAGATGCACCTGATTAGCAATAGCCATTTATGCTCATGTGTTGTACATTGCCTTGCATGTGTGTCAGGACTAACTCACCAACAAGTGCAGTACGGACAAACCAGTAAGTTCATAAAGTGCTGCTATAAGTATATTTTGAAACTGTAGTTTCAACATATACAAAATGTAAGCAAAACTTTGGAAATTCTTTCTGTAGACACATTTTAGAGGGTACTGTCTAGTAACATAAGAAAGTAGGCAGCTCAGTGTGACTAAGTCATCTGAATAAGTCAACATGTAGATTCTATTCAGAGTAATGATGAGTGTGGAAGAGAGGTGAAGAATAGAGTACAGGCAGGATGCAGTGGGTGGAGAAGAGTGTCAGGAGTGATTTGTGACAGACGAGTACCAGTAAGAGTGAAAGGGAAGGTCTACAAGAGGGTAGTGAGACCAGCTATGTTATATGGGTTGGAGACAGTTTCATTGACAAAAAGGCAGGAGTTTGAGCTGGATGTGGCAGAGTTAAAGATGTTAAGATTTGCACTGGGTGTGGTGAGGGTGGACAGGATTAGGAATAAGTATATTAGGGGGTCAGACCAAGTTGGAAGGTTTGGAGACAAAGCCAGAGAGACAAGATTACGTTGGTTTGGACATGTGCTGAGGAGGGATGCTGAATACATTGGGAAAAAGATGCTAAGGATGAAGCTACCAGGTAACAGGAAAAGAGGAAGGCCTAAGATAAGCTTTATGGATGTGGTGAGAGAGGACATGCAGGTGGTTTGTGTGACAGAGCAAGATGCAGAGGACAGGAAGAAATGGAAACAGATGATCTGCTGTGGTGACCCCTAATGGGAACAGCCGAAAGATGATGATGATGCACAGAAGGCTAATATTAAGCTTTTACTCAAGTATTTTTCTTTGCCTGTAAACAAGATAAAAATGTCATAGTTTGAATCAGTTTGTTTTAAATTCTCAAGAAATGGACATATAGCTATATGCTGTCTGGTTGACGGTACCAATAGTATGCTTGTAAAATCTGTCAACACTAGTTAACAGTCAAAGAAAGTGTGACTGAAAGTATACCCATTGAATGTGATAATGCAGAATTGTTAACTTCTAGAAGTTTAGTATCAGTGGCCTGTAATTTCTATTATAGCCAAAGTAATAAAATATGTTGTGATGAACGGGAGAGAATTACTAATAGTGTTGAATTCAGAATGACTACAGTGGTAAAATGCAATATGTTTACAAGCATAAAACAAGTAGTAAACGGAAACTAAGGCGATACATACACATGGTGACAAGATGCAATATCATGCAACACCAGTAGAAATTCAGACTTTCTTGGATAAACTGTTACATCCTTTAGCTCTGCTGACTAATTTGTCTCATGATGTGATTATATACGAACATTTTCTCCATTGGGTATGGAATATATATGGGAGAGAAATAAGCTAGATATACTGCCAGAAGTACATAGCCCCAGTAAAGAGTAAAACACAAGGCTAAAGGAAGCAAAATGAGCTGATTTAGCTTTGGGTAAAATGTTTAGCTAAATCTTAACTCAGAATTTTGTGAATCGACTGCTGTTAAAATTCTTATGCAAGTTGATGTAGAAACTGACAGGAAAGATTTTTACCACAAGATTCTATCAGTTAAATTGGTAAGTAAAGTTAGTGTATAAAGTCACAGAAGGGTTCTTAATTAAGAATCCACTATGAGAAATTAAAACCACTCATCCACAGACTCTACCTAACATCAGAATAGTGAGGCAAATGCTGACTTGGACAACCTTCAGATTTTTCATGTCATAGGTTCATAGGTAGGTATTAGGCTATTGGCCCAAGGGCCTACATAAGCCTATCCAACAAGGTTCCCTGGCTTACGCTACCCAAGAAAGTTATTTTCCTGTGCCACTGTCGAACACAGACACAGAAGTGATCCCCAGGGTGTATTTCCTATTTCCCATCCACTCATCAAGATTTTTCTTGAAGAGTGCTAATGAAGAACTTTGCTTGACATAGATGGGTAGCCTATTCCAGAGTATGGGAAGTCTCTGGGACAGAAAGCTATCCCTCCAGCATGTCTTGTTTATTGTGGTGACAAGGTTTAGGTCCCTAGAGCATGTAGCTCGGAGGGATTGGGATTTCTTTAGGTGTAGCATGTCCAACAGCTTTGGGTTTGACATAGCTTTATATGTTAGGCAGAGATCACCTGCTATGTCAGTTTCAAAAAACCTCAGTGGGAGGATTACCCAATAGGTTGAGCTAGAGATAACATAAAGAAAATAAATGGGGAACCAAAAAAAAAAGATTATCCCTGTTACATATCTCTACTTTGAGCTAAGAAATTATTTACTATACAGGGTAACCAATGAGAGATACCACATGCTTAGCTAGTTATTAGAGCCTAAACTGTTTAAAACACTTATACTGCAATTAGAATTCAGACACATTCTGGGTGGTCATTTTGAAATGAACAAGACAAAAGCTATAGTACAAGCAATACTGTATTAGCCTAGTATGATGACAGACATAGGGGATTTTATGATACCTATCCAGAGTGTAAAAGGACAGCATCCTAACCTGGATTTAATAATATTCTGATGCCCTTCCCCATTGCAGAAATCCCTTTTGAATATATATAGCAATGGGTATCGTGAGTCTACCTGTAAAATCAATTAATGGGCATTAATTTATCCTGGTAATTATTGACTATGCAACAAATTACATGTCAAAAATGGTGCATAGTTCATTTTGGCAAAGAAAACAGTTTCACTTACCATAAAGAAGATGCAGCCTACAATCAGATACTGTTGCAAGGGATCTGGGTATTGTTGTTGAGAATAACTTATCATTAGACCATAATGTCTCCACAGTAGTTCAGAAAACCTTTTATCTGGCCCATGTATTTCCAAAGGCATCTCCACTAGATCCAAAGAAGTCTTAATTCCCCTTTACTCATATCTTACCAGACTCATTTTTGAATACAGTGCATATTTCTCATGTATTTATCTTAACATATCACACAGCTTGAAATACCTCAGATTCATAACTAAAAACATCAGTGGCCTCATCAGTAGTTATCAGAAGCGGCTGGCAATCCTTTCTCTATACTAAGTGTCCTCTATGGAGATCTATGTCTAGTCTTTTGTGCCATGAAAGATCCAACCCTGTTTGAGCTTCTCTTCCTTTGCAGAACTAATGAAACATCAAATACTCAGTTAAAGGAACTAAATATTTATCCGCAGATGAATAAGACATATTGGCATGATAGGGTTATATCCCAACGTATCATCTCTGGAGCAAACTTCTGCCTCATATCAAGCAGAGTAGTATCCTTGCCACCTTTAAAGTCAACCTAGATAATTGGATAGGCAGCCTCAAATGCTTTCCTGGTCTATCCTGTCTTGCTCTCCTTGAGGCTAGAGGGAAATTGTGAGTAGGGTTTTATGGATGGACATTAGATGGTCTGTAGTCTGATTGCCTGGTACTTACCTATGAAGCTATGAATCTAAAGTTTCCTGAGACATTAACTCTATGAATTATCAAGCCAAAATAAATAGTAAAAGGACTAATAACACTATTTTCTAGTATATTAATACCTCAAGAAAATTTATGTTCAGAGTAATACATGAGCAGTGTTTGTGTTTTAAAGTGAAATAGATGGGCTAGATGAACACAGCAATAAAAATTTAAAGTCTGAACTACAAGTGGCTATAGAATGAGATGGGAAAAATGTGAATGACTGCTGCCATTTCTACTGTTCATAGGTTCATAAACCGATCATCTCCCCATCCTCAGAAGATTTCTCTTGAACAGAGTCAGTGAGGGGGCTCTGCCTCACATGGACTGGGATGAGGTTTGCTGTTTGCTGTAAAAGACATACTCCATGGTCTCATCTGGATTCATACCATTTGAATTGCTGTGTATCAGATATCTCCTATGCTGCTAGATATGACAGAGGAATCATGGGAGTAAAAAAATGCCCTCTTCAGAATCATGAAAAGTCACTTTACAGATCTGTGGGACTGATTAAGCATTGTAATACCAGTATTGTGAGAACATATTGAGAGATGCAGCAGACACAAAAGAGAGCATGTGATAGAAACGCTAATCTGAGTGCAAACCATGAGATACTTACTTGTATTAGTACTCACCACTGAAAACAACTTCCTTGCAAAGTGGCAAGGCCCTTTTTAATTTATACAGAAAGTAAGTGATGCGACTGTGACAGCTGGGAGAAAGGAAACCAGAACAGCTGTACCATGTAAATACTTTGAAACTATGGAAATCTACTTAAGTTTCTGTAGAATGTTTGGGAGGGGGGGGGGGTTAAGCATCCTACAGTATGCCCTGAAGTCAAAATAGAAGACGCACTGGAAAGGGCACTAGAGATCTCTGCCAAGATGATGTAAACTGCTGGACAAATGAGAGACTAAACAATCCAGATACAAACATGTATAATGGATGGCAGAGTTGAAGAGGTGGAAGGCAGGACTACACAAGGGCTGAAAGAAAATGCAGAAAGAAAGAAAGAAAGAAAGAAGCAATAAATAAGTAGATAGAATGAACACTGAAAGGCAGGTGACATGGATAGTGCAGGGAGAATGTAATAAATGAAACTTTTCCATACTTTGTGAATCACACCCCAGGGAGCACAACATCAAAATGTTATAAACAATGGGAAGAAATGAATCAATTCTCAGGGAAATCATGGATAATGCAGTTAGGAGGGCATAGGAGCAAGCCTCCAAGGTAAACAATATAGTTTTCATAACTACTTATTGATATACATTAAACCACAGAAAAATAAGGTTAATGTTTAAGTGTTAGAAAAATAAATAATGATTGTTGGTGTAGCAACCGAGAGCACAATAAGGAATGCATAAGCAAAACAAAGGGGAAAAATAAGGTAAAGAGTAACTCGCACACAAATGTGAAATAAAAGAAGAGTGAGCAACAGTAGGTAGGGGAGACCAATGAATAGGATGATGTAATATAAAAAGATTATGACATCAATACTTTGTTGGCATGAAGTATATCAGTGTGAGGAGTACTACATTGTTGGCACTTGAAAGACACTATAATGAAACAAAATAAATTCTTAAAAGGTCCATGTCTGCTATGCAAAAGGCAGAGATCCAGAGGCTGGTGGTGGACAGAACAGGCCCAAACATAGGCAGCTGCCAAAAATGCAAAGTTTAACTCAGAAGGTATGCCCAGAGGAAGACTTCTGGATGACAGCAACTGATAGAGCATGGAGGTTGGGCTAAAACAACATGGAAAGTACAGTTAATTTCATGGAACATTAGGGGTTTGTCAAATCCTATTAGACAAAGGACAAGTTAAACAGGACTGGAGCATATATTGTTCCATTACATGAAACAAAAATGAAAATCAGAGATAGGGAGAAGATACTGTGTTATGACAAACTAAAGAGAGAAATGGACAGCAAGGCAGAGGGAGGAAAGTGGGGGAGTAGTAACTGCAGTTTGTATTGGGCTTCAGGCGTCCACAGAGAAAGTGATAAAAAGTGAGATAGGTAGATGGTGACTCATCTGGCAGGGAAGGATGGAAAGTGCACCTGGACACTAGGAAAAAAATATATAGGTTTATAGCTGTGTACTAGACTAATGACCACAAGGGCCTTTTTAAGCTTAGCCATGCATCCCAAATCTCTAACAAGTTCTGGTGCCTTTGATAAGTGCAAGCAGGTGCTTAGGAAATGAAACATTTAGAAGCAGGGGCCCAAGGTGAACCACTTGCAGGCTGACTTTGTCCATTAGAGACCACAGATGAATTTCCTGCTCCCCTTCCAAATGACCAAGTTACGCTGGAATAGGAAGGAGCTCTACTTCATATGGTTGGGGAGACTGTGCCAGAGATACCAGGGGTAGTCTCTGGGATACACACCTGTCACTCCAGCAGGTCCTATTTATATCACATGCAAGGTTTAATGTGCACTAAAGGGATGGAGAAGTGTTGTACAAGAACTTTTCTGTTACCTGGGCACAGACAAGAAGAGATGAGAAAATAGAGGGGATTACAATGTCATCACAGAACTGGAAAAAGACAAGTTGTATGGAAGGTTTAAAAAAGATAGAAGAGACACTATCAGGGTGTCATAAACAGGAAGTGAAATAATTTGTACTTAGAAATAAGTACATATTCTCAGAGTTGACTGAAAAAAAGCACTTTGATTTAACAAAACAGAAACTGTACCTTGAGAGACAGTGCACCTAATGTCATCCCAATTATCAGAGTTCCAACATCAAGTAGTTAGTGGTGAAGTAAGGAAAAATGTTTAAACTTGAGGTTATAGAGGAATCCCACAGTGAGTGGAATAGCCCCATTGCACTGGTTCCTAAGGCTGATGGGCTTATAATATTGTGCTATGACCTCAGCAAGATATAGCATGTCTAAATATGATTCATTGCCCGTATCTTGAGTGAATGAGTTGATTGAAAAATTGTACAAGGCTAGGTTTCTGTCCATTTTAGTCTTAACCAAAGGTTCTTTACAAGTTCTTCTGGCTTAAGACAGTAAGTAAAGAATTACATTTTCATACCAGATGGACGGCTCCATTACAAAGTCCTGCATTTGATCCCCATAGAACATGTGCAACATTCCACATGCTGATGAACAGAATTCTTATACCCCATGCCAAGTTTGCTTCAGCCTACCTGGATGACAATGCAATATTTTCTTCTGAGAAAGCCATTTACTCAATGTGCAATTCAGTTTACATTCTCAGCATTAAGGTAGACTGTTGGCTAATCCAGCTAGGTGCATGTTACATAAGGCAGATACCCATTATTTGTGTTATATAATAGGATGAGGGATAGTTTATACCATAAGATGAAAAAGTTGAAACAATGCAAAACTGGCACATCGCAACCTCTAAAAAAGCATATAAAGTTTTTTGTTTTTTTTGGGGGGGGGGCTCTGGCCAACTATTATTCAACATTTGCTCCTGATTTTGGCCCTGTTGCTTCCCTGATAAATGGTAAAGTTCCACTGTAGGCAATCTGGACAAACCTTTAGGATGCTAAAATTATACAGTTTTCTGAGCACGTTCTAAAAGTCTCCGACAATTTGAAAAATTTCTTAGTGTGCACAGATGCCTCTGAGGTAGGCAATGGCTGGGAGCTGGTTCCTAGTTCTAATCCAGTGAAACCAGCTTGTTCCTGCACAGTGCAGGATTACAGTATCAGCAAATGCCATTTTGACAAATCATAATTTGATGAACTGCATCATTTTCATTACTTGTCTTTTCAACATTTTATATGTCTCTTGAAATGGTTCTTCTTCAGCATGGCATCAGGAAGGTTCTAGAAAACAGGATGCTGAAATATGATAGCTACTAGAATAGGAGATATGTGACAGGTACTTAGCCGAGGCAAAACTCAGCATACACTGATTCTCTGAACCTAACTCACCAAGATATGCAACACACATTAATGTACATTACGTACTATTTAAAGGTACGTTTTGTTACTAAATTAGCCATTATATCTGAAGTCTGTGTGTCTGTACAACTTTCCCTAAAATGTAGTTGCACCATTACAGGAATATATATTGGGGAGAAATGTCTGCCAAGGCTTTTGTGATTATTTTTCTTTGCTTGTCACTGGGCATGAAAAACAAACATGACAAGATATATTTGCATCATCCCAACAACATTTTTATAATGATACTGTTTTCTAATGTTACTTTTGAAAGGCAGTTACCAGAAATTATTACATTTTTGGGCAAGATAGAAGCACTCCTACTAGTTTCACTGTCATTTCTGCTTCAGTTCTGTTACAGAACGGCTGAACGGTAGAAAGGCTTAATATTAATACTTCATATGTCTACTCAGAAAAGCTAAAACATCCCATTAAAACTACATAGGTCAAGGAGTAGAAAACATACTTTTGATAAAATTAGGAATTGTGGATACGTTCTGGTTAGTTTTTATGACTTATGACTACAACAAAAGGAGGAAGCTACTACAAGATCCTTCTTTAGCTATATAGAAAACCTAGGAGGAACTCCCAGATATGCTCAGAATTAGTTCAAAGGTGCCAGAGCCATGGGAATCTTGACCAATGGATGGTAGTAGGATGCTACTGTTTATCATGTCCTCTGAAATTGCACCCAAAGTATTGCAGCCAGGAAAATATATGGATTTAATAAAGTCTGTGTAGGCTTTGTGTGAAGCCTAAATGGAGTTTATATGTTTGTTTGCATGGTGAGCAGCAGTGCTAATTACATATTCATGCCGCACTGTCTTTGTATGTAAACAAGTGTGATTTCATGTCTGGCAATGGTGTTGCCAGCCAGGAAACTATGAAAACCAACACAGATAGCATCAGACATATAGACCTGTTTACCTATGTGCAAACTTGATTTGCAGGATTGCACTTAATGCCACAATGATTACCAGGGTAAATAATATAGGAAAGTATATGGTCCAATCACATGATTACAGGATAGTGCATGCAGTGCAGAGTATTGTGAAATACCATTTCAGACATTCTGAACAAAAGTTGTATAAATGATCTGTAATGGTACATGGACTGCAGTGTAAAATAAACAATCAGGGGAAGTGTGTGTATTGAACAGGGACACACAGATGAATTGTAGAAATGAACACAGGGAAAGAGGACATGTGAAACATTGTAATGTACAGCATCTGAGGGCATGTAAATGGAAGACAGCTGTAGTAGGAACAGTAATCACATATTGACATGCTACAGTGCCAACTGCATAGTGCAAATGCATATGATGTGACTGTCAGACAAGGTGACAACAATGGAGAAGGTGTCTTTGTGATATAAGCATTCTGACATGAATAATGGAGAGGACATCTATCAGGGATGTTATTATATACAATTGGGGTTGGGTGTATATTGTGAAGCTGTGTAAACTGATTTGCCTGAACATGACTGTAATTTCAGCAGAGGTCTCGAAAAAGTGGGACACAGTTACAGGCTCATGGACAACAGTGAACAGAAGCACATACAGTCATATAGAATATCAGAATAATACTACCAGTAATCCCATGTCTCTGACATAATATATGTGATTCTGAGTGATCATAGATGTTTCTGTATAAACACACTTGTACAACTATTGTGACATGCCAGCAATCTATAAGGGTAATCAAGCACACCGTCCTGACACTGTAACATCTGCTGGAGGTGTTGAGGGACACTGCTATATCTATATGTGACATTATGATCAATCTAAGCTAGTTGTCTGGTGTGCATGGCATTTGTATGGCACAATCCACACTTTCACAGATGTAACCATGCCATCAGTGTTGTCAAATAGCTGTGTATGTACTGTGTGCATCACCAGAACAGGTATCACACATGCATCTGCTATAACACTTTGATGGGGGTTCTGCACCATCAGACAGTAATGTTTATGCAACAAAAAGAATACCTAGGTATGGCCAATAGATGTATGAAAGTTCACTGTGGCAAAGGTAGTACACTTCAGCTACACATCTCTGGAAGATGTGTAGGGAAGTACATGAAGAAAGGTGCATTGTACTAAGTTATTGATGTGATGAAGGCTGTGAACTATGGAAATATTATGGCCTTTGTTGTGGATATCCTGCACATACTCAGGAGTTGTGTTACATACAAGGGAGTAGTCACCACTGTGGCCACATGCTGATGAAAGTTCCACATATCATCTACCCCAGGACACAAGTCACATTCCACTTGGCCTGCTCATAGGGGTGCGATGTCTACATTATCACTGAGTTGTGTGTTTGTTTTCATAATGTATCACCCCTCCCCATGGTTTTGTTTCATCTCATGTGTTGTCATGGCTATGGCAGCAATCTTTGGTGGGTGTCAGTACTGTCTGTATTATACTAATAACACAGCTGGAGTTAGTGATTGCCCATAATCTGCAGCTTTCCAGACATCTGTTTGGACACAAGATGTGCATGTCATTCTTGACATTTGTGACTTAAATAATGGACAGGAAAGGGCCTATCACACAGCCCTGATGTACAGACCTGATCACTGGACTCCAGATATAGGTCCCATTACACATTTCAACATATTTAGATGTCATGTATGTGATCCAATGGTCTACCCAGTTGGTCATATAGGTATTTATGGCCTGGTCAAGTTCCACAAGATGATAGTGTTGTCATCATGCATTCCCTCGATGACCTGCTTGAGGACATCTAACAGATGTAACAGACATGGATGTAGCATTAACAACTCACACATATCTTTTGCACACTGCCGAGATATTACCAGTGTCCATTTAGAAAAGGTCCATGATTACATGTTGGTCTACCTCACAGATGAGGAGACTCAGGATGTGTCTATACATGCATGCATCAGGTGCACCCACTCAGATGGATGCATGCTGATGTTGAAGTGTGACTCCAACTGTGTCAGGTAGGTGTATGTTCTGAGTCACACTATAGGCAATCTGTGATGTTGTCACAGTCTATTGATTCTGTGTGATAGGTCTAGATGAAGGGAAGACAGTGCATACTGCCTATCATGATCTAACCTAGGGTTTTGGCACAATTCTCTACTCAGATATCATTGAGAAACTCTCCCAGCTGGGGATTAACTCTTATGTCACTAGATAGTTAGCTAACAGGCTCACTGAAAGAACACATATTGTGAAAGTTGGTGAACCAACCTCTACCAGTAGAGCTGTCAAAAGTGGTGTACCAGAAGGATCTGTGCTGGGCCCTTTACTGTTTGAAATCTGTTTCTTGGCAGTCCAGGCTAAAGTATATGACCTTTGGCTTGCCAGGTTTGCTGATTGTTGCATATTGAGTGCAATCACTGAGCCCACCAATGATGTTGACATATTACAGGAGGGGCTAACACAGACATATGATTGGTGTCAAAGCCACATGGTCTGCAAATAAATGTAAAAATGTGTCATTATGTTTGCCTTCTTCAAAGTGGAATTCCCCACTAATTATATGATTGACAATCCCCCCCCATGCTCAAACCTAGTGGTCCAAAACCTGGGAACACAGGTAGATAGCAAGCTGAACTTTGACTACCAAATTTCTACAGTGGTATGGAAAGGCTACATTGTGTACCTCACAAGGCCATTGTATCCAGATCTGAGGATGTTATAACTGTACTGTATTCAACACTCATCAGAACACTAATAGAACATATCGTCTCTTCTGCATGTACCTCACCAGACACCTGCAGCAGCTGGAGAGATCACAGGGGTTTCTCACCAGAAAATACAGGACTGAAAGCCCTGTCACTGCAATCTGTATTGTATAGGATGAGGTGACTTGTGCCTGACCTAGAAGCTAGTCTTTGACCCTGCCCTGATGAAAATACTGCACATCTGAAAATCAGCTAGAGCTGATGACACCAGCAGAGTCTGGTGAGAGGAAGATGGTGCAAAATGCTCTCTCTAATATGAAGAAAGTACACAAACACACACATGCACACACACACACACACACACACACACACACACACACACACACACACACACACACACACACACACACACACACACACACACACACACACACACACACACACACACACACACACCAGTTGACTGCAGTGAGAACAGAACCCCTACCTAAGTACACCAAATAGAGAACTCTGTATTTAACACAAGTGCTGCAGCACAAATCTGTTCTTTAAAGGCTGCAGGACAACTTAAAATGGATGACATCAACAGTAGATGTTGGAGAGAAGATGTTGGGAGGCCTGCATAAAATGGATGTGTAGGCATGTGCTACTGTCAAAATACTGGCAATCCATGGTATTGGAGTGGTAACTGCAGGATACACACTTATGCTCTTCTGACTAGATGGATACACACATCTCCCAGTTGGCTGCAGTGAGATTAAACCCCCTACCTAACAAAGCAGAGACAGATCATGGTCAAATGGGGCCCTAGGCAGGGTAATAAATTGGGACCTCCCACAGTAGTCCCCTCCTCAGCCATTCCAGTGTGCCATTACTTAGCTATTTCTCTTCAGTTACCAGAAACACTGTTTAAATCTGTCAGTGTACATACATACTAGTTTCTTATTTACTTCTGTAATGATTACAGACTGAAATTGAATAACACAAACACTGATAGCCATTTGCTAAACAAACAATACATTCTCACAATGAAAACACTTAGCATGGGCAGTAAACTTCTCTGCCCTTAAAACTCACATTCATTGAAATGGCATTAAAACTCACATTCAAAACAAATGCATCTGGTCAGTGGAGGATTAAGTTTACCTCTGGGCTGTTTTCAAATCATAGGCTCCTTGTACACATTTTTAGGGCCACGCATAGATGCACGTGTTCTTTTATTCATTTTCCTGATTGTATTAAATTATATTAAATTATATTCCCTGTATAATACTGCACCACTTGATAGCATGTTTTCTAAATTTGCAGCTTTGAACTTTCTTCCAGTAAGCAATGAAACAAAATGTATGAACCAATAAGCAATGAAACAAAATGTATGAACCAATAAAGACAAAACTACCCATTTCTGAAAATTTCAGACATAAAAAGACACTCAACGTCTGTCATTACAATCCACCAGCAGCAGTCAATAAGCAAATCTCTGCAGAAGTAAAAGCCTTCCAATTAATTCCACATTAAAGAGATCTGTAACTAATGAAGAGGTTGGTACTGGCAAACAACATTATATTTCAGTGTTTCATCTACAAATTCATTGCCTGCTGCCCTTGAGGAATTGCCTATGTTACATTAAAAAATTGTTAATCTGGTAATATTGTAATAGGGAATGAATGTCAACCTGACAACAGATTCATAGTTACTAGGCATCTCATACAAAGGAGGACACACTTAGGAGTGTAGAGCCCCTATATCCTCCCCTTATAATGCACCAGACAATCAGCAATCAAAAGGGCACTGCAATATAAGCACACCATCTACAGGGTGTGAGAGTAGAATCCACAGCCTTCTGCACCAAAGGCAATTATGCTAACACTGCTTTCAAATTCTACAGCACACACCTTCATTGCTATTTGCTAAATAAAATGAGTTGCATAATTGAAAACAGACTTAGCATGAGCAACAGTAAACTTCTCTTCCTTTGAAACACACAATTCCATGAAAGTGAACTAAAACTCATAATCCATTGAAAATGCACTGAAACTCATAATTCCCTGGAAATGTACTGAAACAAATACACAGTTCCTTCAGCAGTCTGGTAGCCGGTGTAGAGGATTCAGGCTCTTGTCTCCACTGAAGCTCACAATTCCTTCAGCAATCTAACAGATGGTGTAGAGGATTCAGGGTCTTGTCTCCTGTAACCAAGTTACAGGGTCAAGCCTGATCAAGTTAATTGATTAACATGCCCTCCCCCCAAACTAAGGCTTTACATACCATACCCATACCTCTCAACCTCTTAGTATAAGACATCTGGACAAAGCTTAAATAATGGAGGACAAAGGCCCAAAAATAGGGACAGATTTTAAATATTGCTCTTATAGGCTTAGAACGTCACTAGAATAACATCATTTGTCTTAGCATGCATTCTCTGAAGAAAATAGTCTGAAATTAAATGTATGCATTATTTAGTTATTTCAATCCTCAGTGATTTGCCAGAAAACAATGAATTTTATGAGGAATAGGCCAAAAAATATGAAGCATAAATCTGGACATTCTGCAAAAATCTGGACATTTGAGAGGTATGTATACCTCTTGACCTCTTAGTGCAAGACGTCTGGACAAAATCTGAAATAATGGGAATTCTATGGCCCAAAAATTGGAATAGGTTTTAAATATTGCTATTTTTTGACTTAGCAAGTTGCTAGAATAATATGTTTTGTGTTTGCATGCATTTTCTGAAGGATATGAAGTCTGAAACTCATATATATCGTTATTTAGTGACTTCACTCCTCTGTGATTTGCCAGAAAACCACAAATTTTATGACAAACAGAACAAAACTATGAGGTTAAATCTGGACAATTGACAGGTATGTTAAAGTACACACACACACACACACACACACACACACACACACACACACACACACACACACACACACACACACACACACACACACACCCCTACATACCTATCTTTTCTCTGCTTTCACACAGCAAAACAAACACCTACCTTCACACAGTACTGCACACACACACACACACACACACACACACACACACACACACACACACACACACACACACACACACACACACACACACACACCTTCTCTTTCACACAGCAACAAATGACTAGTTTCAATTTTAGACACACCTACTCTTTCACACAGGAACACACAGGCACTTTATCTCTCATACAAACAGAATAGCTAGTTTAAATCACACACACACACACACACACACACACACACACACACACACACACACACACACACACACACACACACACACACACACACATACACACACACAAACACACACATACACTTACTTATCCTCTCTCTCTCTCTCTCTCAGTGGAATGGCTAGTTTAAATTTCTTGCACGAGTGTAGAATGTGTTTGCGTCTGCATTGGTGTGCATGTGTGTGACAAATGCATGGTCATCCTTAAAGCAGAAGCCCCTAGCACTGCAGATGTAAAAACCTTACAAACTCACAAGTGGAACTTTATTTTTATTTACATTTTTTTTATTCTTAATCACTGAAGCCTCCTGGCCAGACTGGGCACCCCAGCTATATGGGCCTAGGTGACTGCCTATGTTGTCTAGTGCTGTATCCATCTCTATAATTAAGTACACAGACTAGAGAACTCAGTATTTCATGCAAGCACCATGGCACAAGTCTGACTATTACAAGGCTGCAGGACAACTTATAGTGGATGACATCAGCAGTAGCTGTTGGAGTGAAGATGTTAGAAGACCTGCATGAAATGGATAGCTAACCATGTCCAAATGTCAGGAAATTAAAGTTCTATATATTACCAGTTGATGAGTGTACAATGTGTCATATTTGGTGGTTGGGTTTCCAACATACAGGCATACTTTAAGAGACAGCTTTACAAGCTACAGTAAACTCTTAGTTAACCAGCGACCATGGGGACTGGTTGATGCAGGATAACTGTAGTTTCTGGTTGCTTGAGATTTTCTATTAAAAATAGGCCTGGCTAATACTGTACCCTATACTATTTGTTTGGTTTGACTTGTTTTTAAGTTGGGGAGAGAGGCAATTTATTCCTATCTTCCTTTTTAAAACTCCAAAACTCTAAAAACATAAGGTACGTTTCTGTGGGGAGAAAACAGAAATGCAACACATGACTATTGTACTGTATTTCTTCAACTTATTTTTGCCAGTTGCTTGAGACTGACAGTTGCTTGAGTTCTGGTTAACTGAGAGTTTACTGTATCTGCAAACAGGTGTCCACATTTCTACAAGTACTGGAAAATCTGAATGTGTATTGTCATTATAAAGATGTACCTGGTATATAAGACAACATTTGTTGCCATTGATATGAGATGTCAAACTCTGCGCAAACATAGAGGTCACAAAGTGGAGGGCTCCATTTATTTTTGTTACTTATATGTGTTGTGTGTGAATCAAATTTTTTGACTAGATTATAGGTGTTAAAATGTGGTAGATAGGAAAGTGGTGAAATGGGAGGCAAGCACAGAAAGAAGAAGGGAGCACAGTATAGGAATGTGCAGGAGAGAGGTAGAAAACAACCATAGCTATCTGTTTCTTCAACAGTGTAAAATGAAAATATGTGCAGAGTATTAGTTGAATCTGGACTGTCACCTCCACAAAGAGGGGTGACAACAATGCAATCATGTTGTATAGCTAATTGAAATAAATCAAGTGTGTTAAGACATGGGCAAAATGAAGAGCTATGTACAAAATTATATTTATTTTGATGGGACAGGTGCGTTTTTTTTTACTTCAGTAAGAGAAGAATGCTGGGTAAGGGAGGCTAGTATTTCTGGGTCAAGTAAGTTGGGTAGGTGAGGAAGTAAATGCAAGCAAATGGGGCAAAGTAGACAAGACACAGGGATGGTGAGGTACACAAGTATGGAGACACCATGGTTGGGGGTGAGGGAGGGGACAAAGCAAGCCCATGCCCATTAAACATGGGAACAGTAAGACTCTAGTCCTTACTCACAGGACTGTCATCACTGTCTCATTACTCCACTGGTTGTTGGAGTACTTGATGTCTCCTCCTCCTATGGACCATGAGTGAGAGTAGCCTGTCCATCCAGTGTAGGCATACACCACTGATGCTATGCATGATCCTATTCACCAACCCTGGCATCTCCTGGGGGATGATGAAATTCCCACCTATGTCAGTACTCTTGGATGGTCCAGAGAACCAGCTGCCAGGGTAGGCTGCATGTAGTGAAGGTGCAGCAAAGGCAGTAGTACAAGGTTGGGTCCCAGATGTGCTGGGCATTGGTACTGGAGCTGGTAGAGCTGGGGCAAGCTGATCCACTGAGTTTGGCCTACCTCCCTGTGCTGTGAAGCATTTCGTGATTTGTTATAGATGGATGACATGGAGACATTTTGACAAAACGTAATAAAAATAAAAAAAGGGATAAGGGTTGAGGTGAGTGAAAACAAAGAGATAAAATTAATATCATCATATGTGACATACAATGCATTATGGCAATAATACAACTATTTTATCTGAAATTTTACATGTAGGTATACTTCTTAACAACTACAAGCTATAATTACACATTGCTCAAAGTAACCCTTCCAATTGTCAGATATGGCACATATGCTTGGTCCAATTATACAGATTAAAGTTAACAGCAGGGCATTTATTGCTACTTGTGTAGAATTTAATTTTTGTAATATTATTAAAAATTGCAGTATTTTATATCTGTTACTTGTGGTATTTGAACCCACAACCTCTGACTATAGTCTTACACTTGACTTCTAAAGTTGGTTTGTCCTACAGACTGATACATACATACTTGCTTTTATAGTTAGGATATGCATGCTTACAGTGCTACTACTGTAGAGGAAAGAACATTTTTCTTTATATTTTAAAGCTACAATAATACTTCTCTTGTGCTGCATGTGTATCCCTTGCCTCCCTTAGTCTCTCCAGATGCTTGCATGGACCTGTCTATTCACATCTATTTCAGAATTATCTGTGAAAATAAAATAAAAGAACAGCATTATGCATATCAGTCTTGCCTATATTTAGCTTTCTATGTATTATAAAATCTCTGTATTAGCATACTTGCACAACTGAAGATGTTGCTAGTTCAGAACTCATCCAACCATGGTTGAGTGTATACCTCATGTGCCTTTTTAGGTCATTGAAGTGGTACCTACGCAGCTCTCCAGTGCATGGGTTATACTTATATTTTATTTATTTATTTATTTTTCCATTTATTTATTTTATTTTTCTATTACATTAAGGGCTATTGTAGCTAAAGAGTAATACATAAGAGCAAAGTAGATATTAATAAAAATCCAAGTACAATAGAAAATAAAATTTACAATTAATAAGAAAAATAAATTACAAACAGAAAAATAACATTAGTACACAGAACAACAAATACTAGGTCACAAAAAAAAAAATATATTAAAGTCAGAAAGAATCAAATTAAAAGAGACAATAGGAGGAGAAGAAAAAAGATTAAGAGAGTAGAAGGGATTAATATAGAGAGAGAAGAGAGGAAAAAGAGAGAAAAGATGAAAGAAGAGAGAAAAAAAGAGGAGGGAGAAAAGAAGAGGAGAGAAAGAGCAGGGAGTAAGGGAAGAGGGCAGAGGAAAAGAAAAAGGCAAGTAGAGTGTAAGTAAAATGAAATGTAAGTAAGTGGTTAATAGTTAAGAATGAAAAGGGGAGTGTACAGTTTGAAAGGTACAGGAAGAAAGCCAGTGATTTTGAATTTTGGTTTTTTGATTTTTTTTTGAAGAGTGGTAAGGGAGATTAGTAATGTTGTTACAGTAATTAGAGTGGGATATTCACCAGTATTGAGGGTACAGAGTCCCCCAGTTAGTTAATTTTACAGAAGAGGTCATGAGTTTAGAAGAAGAAGAAGAAGGATTAAGAAGTTTAGGTAAGATTGCTATAAGGGATTAAAAGTTTAGAGTAGTAAGGGGTGAGATCAAGTAATGTATAAGTAAGTTGTTTGTGAGCAATAGTAAGTTGTGAGATCAGAAGACAGTTTTTTTTTGTAGGTTAGGGCTGTTAATGTTTTTGTTGTGTTTATGTGGTTGCAATTGTTTGAGCAATTTAGGTTAGCCTTCTTAATGCTATTGTAGCAAAAGGTTAGTTTATTTAATTAAAGTGAAGGTGTTAGTGAAAATAGTAGATGTCAGATGGTAGTAGGGGCGTGGGCGACCCTGTAGTAGTAGTAGTGGAAAATTAATGAATACGGTATAATGATCCTGTTTTTGTTAATTTTTTTGATTTTATTATTTTTGTGAGATTGTATGTTGTTGTTATGTTGATAGTCACTAGTAGTTGTGTTGTCATTTGACCAGGTCAGGTTTGTTGTAGGTGTTGTCATTTTGAAGAGAGGATGAAAAAGGGTTTGGGTTTTTTAGGTATTGGGAGGAAGTTTGCAGTTTAGTTTTAGGTAAGGAGGAGGAGAAGGTAGTAAACCAAGTTTCTACAGTGTTGAAGGTAGTTTAGGTAGTGAGAGTAGCTGAGAGTTGGTAGATGCTGAACAAATAATAGTGGGTGTCGATTGGGATGGATGTAGGTTGAGAGGGATTACAGTGTTAAGATCGTTTAAGTAAAAGAAGGAAAGGTGGGAAAGAATGGTCCCCTGTGGTAGGAGAAGAGACAGGCAATAAGGAGAAGATATGAAAAGTCCCAAAAGAAAGCTTTGTTGTCTGTTGCTTAGATAAGTAAATAATTTAATAGCCACATCAAATGAGAGGAGGGAGAGATGTTAGTTAATGAAGGGGGAAGGGTGGTTCCAAAAAGAAAAAAAGAGAGAGAGAGAGAGAGCAGAGGAGAAGAGATAAGAGAGCACGATAGTTGTTAATAGTATCAGCAAAGCAAAGGAGAGGGCAGTGTGAGGTCTAATGCCATGAGGACAGTTGGCTATAATGTTGTGTAAAGATTGTGTAAAGAGAAGAGAAATACTGAACAGAGACTGAACCATTTTACATCTTAGGATACATTTAGAAGAGAGAAGAGAAGAGGCAATAGGTCTAGTAGGTGTAATAGAGCTACCACCTTTTGTGTGTGTAGTGGGATGAGAGACTTTCCATATATCTGGTATATCTTCCTCCTGGAGATCCCCTGTTAATTAGTGAGTATAGATATTGGGCAATCATCTTAGCAGCAGCCTTTGAAGAAGAGAGAAAGGAGTTGTCAGCAGAGGGGTGCAGGGTTTCAGTTTGAGAATAAGCTTGTAGATGAAGTGTCTTATCCCTCATACATATAGTTTATATCAGCTCCACTGTTTATAATTATGTATAAATTGTTATAAATGATATTTAATATAATGTGAAGGGGAACAAAAGTAAAAATGTCTGGATGTTCCTGTATTAGAACCCAGGACAATATGTATGGTAGCCCTACATTTGCATCTGTTGCCACAATAATATTTAAATGACACTTGGATATTTTCCTCTTCATTATTATAAACTGAACTGTCACAACAGTAAAAATATGTTGCACTTCCTGTTTTAGAACTCAAGATCATCTGTATTAGAGCCCTACACTTACACTTACACCTGCTGCCACAGGAATAGTTAAATAATTCCCTATTCATTATTAACTTCTGTGTGTTAACTGCCACCCAACACCGCTTAGTGGAGTTGCATGGTGGAAAGCAAGCACTGCAACAATGTATCCTTTTTGACATTTAGAATGTTTACACTTTGTCTGCAGATGTTCTGTCTGCTTCCTATGTGAGCCACTAGTCCAGGTTTGCACACTGCTAAGAGTCACGTAAACAAGATAAGCAATGCTAAACATGACATTTATTGTGTTTCTCTGTTTCACTGTTTGCGCTAAGCTATGCACCATGCAAATACTGACATTGGAAAAAATAATTAGGAGAAAGGAAGAAAAGAAATTGATGAAATAAACAACACTACAAAATTTTATGTTGGTACACGTGAAATATTTTTACACAGGTCTGGATTTGAACTCTCACACCAATTAACCTTCAAAACATGATAAGAGCGTCTTATCCCTCTTTGCCAGAGAAGCAGCTTTGCAGCAGAGAGTGAAAGTCATTGTGCATACAAGCAATTGCAACATCATCCACAGCATTAACAAAATATATGACAGTTGTACACTTCTGATTTGTTTGTACATGTATTAATTTCAGATGTAGTGCACTGAGTGATCAGAATACCATTTATGATTAATGCTTGCAGAAATGTAGCTCTGTCATATCTCTCTGTGTTTGTTGCTCATTCATCTATTTTTCTGACTAGTAATCTGAGACATGCAGTCAGTAAGGCATTCTGTATCATTGTCCATAAAATATGTGAGGATATTAAATGGCAATAATATACATTTGTCAAGAAATGAAGGGGAGGTTGGATGTTACTGAACAGAAACTGTGAAATGTGTGTTGCTTACTTACATTTAAAACCTTGATACAATTACTTCTAAACTTTCTCAGTCTAACATGGCTGACACACCCACCAGAGGTAAGGAAGTCTGAATTGCTGTTGTGTTTTCCTTATCCTGCCAGTAATCATTCACAGTTGCAATCTATTAGCAACAAACATTGAGGGAGTCCCTGGACTATGTTTACATTTGCAACGCACATACAAGTATTTAGGATTCAGCAATTCTAATGAGTTCACATGTCATTTGCATCCTCACTGTGCTCACAACCATGAATCTACACTATAAAAATGGAACCATGTAGCCATGGAACCTGAAGGTGATGAGACTTGTTTACGTGGATAACACAAAAGAAGATATTACTTTGGGATTTCTTTGCACAGAAGACCTCTGATCTTGATAATGTATGATTGCATTTTTCAGTTATATACTGGATATGCTCACATGTCACTAAGAAAAATCTTTTATAGACTGCATTTCCAGTTCAACTGATCAGATGAATGACACATTGGAACAGGCGCTGTCTGTGATGGAATGTCTGCTGGGAGGGGGGTGGCATCCACTTGGCTGTAGGTCAGCCACACCATCTGATGTTAGTTGACATGGCTGTGCCTGATCATACTTTAGTTACATGATTCAACCGTGAGGCTTAAAGCTCATTCTGTCTCAGTGGCCATTTGTTACTATATCCAAATGTCTGCCTGTTTCTCTTTCTTACTCATACTCACTCACCTTTTGTGTTAGCCTAGACATCTTGTCCCCCCGCACACACACATACACAAAAGACCTGGTGCAAGTGATGATAACTGTGCCATATCTTTGTTTTCTATCTTTTGGATTCAGGAATACAAAATCTTTGTATCTGATGCTCAGGGTGAATAGCTGACTATGTTTGTGATGTTTTGCTAATTGTACTTTTTAGCTATTTTGGTCTTACAAAGTTAGACAGCTGATAGAATCAAAACAGTTTTTGCATCAGCATTTTTAAGAATCTTCTGGGGGTTATGAAGTCTGAAACTGAAATGTGTCTCATTAATTTCTAATGTCTCTCTTTAATGATTTTCCAGTACAAAAGTATGAGGCCAAAATGAGGACATTCAGTCACCATCAGT
The DNA here is from genome assembly GCF_019279795.1 of Protopterus annectens. NCBI lineage: Eukaryota > Metazoa > Chordata > Ceratodontiformes > Protopteridae > Protopterus > Protopterus annectens. Next base: position 272,263,121 of record NC_056745.1, on the reverse strand, counting down.
ACTTTTGAGAGGTATGAATGTGTGAATCTTTGATGCCTGAAGTCTATTACTTGATAGAGGACACGTAGTCACATAACCATCTGCTGTCATATGTTGAAGTCATTGCTGTACAAATCCCTCACCTTTTACTTTCTTACATTACCAAGTAACAACATGCAAGGATATGCTATTCATTTGTATTGTTACACTATTTTGTTTTAATACTCTAGGTTCAACACTTTACTTATAAATCCAGAAGTTGCACTACAGTTTTAGTTCAGGATTGAGTCTGTCTGAAGCTAGGCGTACACAGCCATTACATGGGTAGGTAAAGGCTGTGAGCATTGCCTGGCATCAGTGTTACTATATGTATGTGAGTAGCATGAAGGTTTTAGCCCCTTAGGTGGTGAGTAAGTGTGTGATGCACTGCCTCTTAGCCAATGTGAGGTCATATAGAGCATGCCTACATCTGCCTACACCCACAGCAGTTGCTGGATCCTCTTCTGACTCCTCACCTGTGTGTGGCTGTGGTGACCTTGCTATTGGTATAATTGGATGTGGTTAGTTCCCCTTGTGATCCTGCTGAAGCTGGCTTCTCAGGATGATGTTGTTTAGCATGGTACGTACTGTGAATATTTCAGTACATGTCTGTGGATGGTACTGCAGGCTTCTCAAGATGTATCTAGGCACTGGAATTGTGACTTCAGCAGCCCAAACACATGCTCTATGATATTTCTGGTCTGAGCATGTGCCTTATTATGCTGTTCTTAAGCAGGGGGGGGGGGTGCATTTCTGATGGACATCATCAGCCACAGTATCAGTGTAGAACCTGCATCCCACAGTAAATTACACTGTAAGATATCCCCCCTAATAAACATCTGATACAATTGGGAGGTGTGCCAGATATGTGAGTTGTGGTAACTGCCTGGGTTGCCAGCACATACATTCAAGATGATTCCCTTAGCATTACACATGACTTGGCAGTTAATATAGTGGCAGCCCTTTTTATTTATGTAGACCCTTCCCTGTTTCCCAGGTGGTGCTTTGATTTCTATATGTATGCAATCTATGGCACCCAGTGCTTCAGGGTAGTGTGTTACAGGGTAGAATTCCTGCATAGTTGTGGCCCTGTCCTCAAGAGTACAGGGAAAATATATGTAGTCATTGGCATGTTGGAGCATAGCATTCAGGAATTGATGGAGGTTCCTGGATGCAGATGCCTGTGACACACCCAGCATGTCCCCTGTTGGTGTCTGAAAGTTTATTGTAGCTAAAATTCTAAGTGCTACATATACCTTTGTCTCCACTGATATTGGTTCTCCTCAGTTCACTCTGGATCTGAGCTGAGGATGACAGAGGTTGCAGAGTTCATGTAGTATCTCTATATCCACCCTGTAGTGCCCTACAATTTCTACCTCATGCAGATAGTGATAAGTTAAACAAAGTCTGAAAACTCTTCTCCTTTTTGGCTAGGCCTATTGCCAGCTGCAGCAACATAGACTTCAGCCTGTTGCACATACACATGAATTAATGCAACAGCAGCCCCTAACATTGTTTCTGAGTAGACTCCCTTCTGTGGCTGTATTCCAGTAGGTTTTGGAATTCACAAGGTAAACCAGCACTGAGTCTACATTGTTGCTTTATAGCTTGTTGAACAGCTCCTCTAGCATGGATCGGTTGATTAGCATATAATTCAGTTGCTTATGCTGTAATTAGCATGCCATGGTATTTACCATGATTGTGTGGCTGTATACACAGTGTGGAGCCATTTACTGAATACAAACCAGTGAACTACTGTGTGCGTGTTGCACCTCGATGCTCACACACTCTTTGTAGAAAGTGTAGGGTTTATTGAGTTCTACCTCTATTTTTTTTTTGTTATCATTGACAATATTAATTTATAAAGACTGGGTTGTTGCAGATGCTGAGTTTGGGGTTTTTGCTGTGGAAAAGAAGGAAAGGGAAAGGGAATTTTGTGGGGTTATTGGGTGAAACACCCACAGTGAGGTGGGTACAGGAGGTGACACTTTAAATGTGTAACAGTAACTACTGAAGTTCACTCTTTCTTTACTTAAAGTGCACTTAAATTTTCATAGTTTCAGGACTCACATTATCAGGTCTCAAGATTTCAGTAGGGACCCTTGCCTTTAGATATTGGAGCACAGGGCTTGCCGCCCCCTGCAAAAAATGCATGTAAAATGCAGTGATCTTTTTTTTTTTTGCATTTAGTAGGTAAGTAGTTAATTGTATGTGTCTGATGTTTTATGAATGACTATTTACATCATTCCTAAGCAAGATGCAATTAATCATAGCAAATGCCTTTAAAAAGAAATGGGAAAGAATTTCTGTTCCTTACACATGAAACCATTAGACTGCATTTTACTTCATGTATTGCATCATGTGCTATGGTAAATCAACTCAAAAGTGGTTACATGAAGAATATGTTGTTAAACACTGTATGAACAACAGATAACTGACATCATATTACCTAGAAGACAACTCATTGGACTTTGCTGTTTGGGTGGTGACTACTTCAATAGGACATTCTTTCTGAGAAAAGATTTCTTTTCACTTGCAATCTTTTTTTATTTAAGATTCTCAGTTATATTAACAAATATGTGTTTATATTTCATCATTAGGATGGTCTGTCAGACCATAAAATGAGTAAAGAATATGAATACAAGTCGGAGTGACAGCAATACTAGTTAATATTTTTTGTACTAGCTAGTCACACAGATCAATCAGCTGTTTTTCCTTGACATCTTTATTGGATGTCTGAGAATTTATTACTGGTATGCACTGAATCTCCATTTCTGGAAGTTGAAAAGGGGAGAAATATTAACCCACAAAAAGGTATGCATTGACATACAACTTTGGAAACATATTCCTGCAAATGATATAATAATGTTTTTTCCAGAATTTTTTTCACAGTGTTACAGCTGATTGCAGGGTCCTCTCATTACTAGCTCCAAATGATCCAGTTGTCAGAAGCTCCCATGCATTGTGTCAGCCCCCTGGTTTGAACCATGTTGGTAAGGACTCCTTTCCAGGAGTGCCCTGCTTATTAGTAGGCTCCATTCCTATGCAGGGATTCCAATTGTTATGAGCTGCCACAGATGCACACATCTGACTGGGTGGGAGCAGGCAAGCATCTGCAGGTTTTTCTCTTTAAGCCTTACCTCCTCTGACATGATGGACTGAAATCACAAGAGGTGGTGTACAATGGTATCATATGGGAAATGTCTCTCCCTATGTGGTGTTACACCTTGAAATACCCACCCCACATTGCAGCTGAAGGTTACTAGCACAACATCAGTATCACCCCAAATTATGCTGCCTTACCTCTGTGCCCAGCTGCACATCCCCAGTTCCATTCCCTTGGAAGAGGTGAGCAGGATGTGTCTTATCATTCCCCTTTCCCCAAGCCAGCTGTCAACAGGTGCCTGAGACATTAATTGAATTTAGGTCACCTGGGTTGTAGTCAGGGTTTTATCCTGCTACATTAATGGATCTAGCTGTTTTCTGGAATTTTACTGTAGCCATTACTTTATTGTAATTCAGGATTATAAGAATTATTTATTCAGCTCCTCCCTAAATTGTACTTTTCCATGTTAAAATATCATTATTTCATCTATTATTAAATTAAAGGGTAAAAAGGCCACACAGACAAATCATTTAGTAAAAACTTCAAGAAAGACCCAGCAAAGCTCGTGTCTTCATTATATAATGCATTAAACCTCCTGCAGTGTAAGCCCATGAGACATATGCAAATGTCCCCTTAAAGACATACCAGTGTTTCAGCTACATGGCTTCTGAATACTCATAATTTTTTCTTTTTCCTTTTTAAAATCTTTAGTAGTACATTCAGACCACTGTGGCCAAACTTCACTAGATACAGACATGCCATGTTTCCCCCTTTTTCTGTTCTCATCAGTACAGCCTAAGTTCTTTAGAAACAAAGATCTCATAGACAAACCTGATATATTTAACATTAGGGTGACTGTAAAATATCTCAAATTCCCAGAATGATATGTCTCTTGTCATCGAAATAAACAAGCAACTCAGGAGCTTAATAAAATCCACCAAATCCAAGTTTGAAAGCTAAAATAGCCATCCAATTGAAAGACAATTTTTTTTAGTTATGGTTGTAATTTCAGAAGCACAGCACAGTGTGGTGAGCTGATAGTGAATGATGTTACCTAGCTGAAGATATAGTGAACCTACTGGCTGATAAATTAATTTCAAACTTTAACCCTCTCTCAACTCTATCTCACAAGATATGTCCATTACTGACTCACCTCTAGCTATTACATAAGACCATGTTCTAAAAGCTCTATGAAAACTAAAAAATACTGTATTGATAGGACCTGACAATATTCTCCGATTCATCTTACATAGCATGAAAGGCAATTCAGTCATCCTCTAACAATACTGTTTAACCTCAGCCTCCATACAGATTTTGTACCAAGTCAATGGAGAACAGCCACAGCCATTCTTCTGCATAAGGGAGGACCTTCAACAGACACAGGCAATTATAGACAATCTGACCAGCCTCACATGCAAAGCTATGGAAAGACTTATCATGGAACTGATCAATAAGGTCATAGGGAACCTCCAAACACTGGACCTGTCTCAGTTTGGATTTGTCAAAGCATGGTCATGCTTACTCAACCAGGTGGACTTTTTTGAAAAGGTCACTAAAGCAATGGATGAACGTAAAACAATACTCACTGCATACCATGACCTGGTCAAGGCTTGTGACACAGTCCCCCACTCAGGCACAGCATAAAAATAAACTGAGAATAAACCTCTACATCACCTGTTGGATTGCAAACTGGCACACAGATATAATGCAAAACAGATCAAAACAGGGAAATCTACCACCACAAAGTGACCTGTCACCAGTGGAGTCACACAAGGTTTGGTGCTGGGATCCCTGCTATTTTCCTGTTTGGTATCAATTTCTCTAAAATAAAATCTAATATCAAAGGGCTCTGGCTGATGAAGTTTGTGAATGACTGCAAGCTGGGAGTAGTCAGTGAATCTCAAAATTATTTAGCTCTTCTGCAGGAATGTTTGTCCCAAACAAATAACTGGTATCAGAATCATGGACTGGAACTAAACATAAAAAATGCACTATTGTATCCTTTGGGAAATCTACCTTGGGAAACTACCACATTGACAATATGTCATTAAGAGTTAATCCAGTTGTTCAAGATTTGGGAACTTATGGGGACAGTGGCCTAACTTACAACCATCTGCCCACTGTCATAAGAAAGTAAATGTGTCTAGATCTGGAGATGTCACTGCCCCCCCCCCTTTACTCAGCCCTAATTACACCAGTTATTGAGTAGAATTCCCCCTTTGCATGTATCTGTCCAGGCACATTCAACAAATGGAGCACCCACAAAGATACCATACTAAAAGGATACATGGCCTAAACAATATTTCCAACATG
>NC_056745.1:272195184-272252684 GCF_019279795.1 Protopterus annectens | reverse complement strand
TTTTCTAGGCAGGAAATATTTCTTCTTATTTAGGTTAGTATTACAGTTAGCAAAAGTGAAATAATGGGTAGAATATTGTAGAAAAACAGCAGCACCTTAAAGCTTACAGCATCAAGCTAATGTGATATATTAGCCAGCAAAGAATTGCTAGGTCTTACACATTGTACATGGTTGGTGAGGTGGTTCTGCTTTCATTCTCATCACTGGCATTGTTGCACTATGTATTTTATTAATGTATTTGACCTGAGATGGTTCATACACCCAACACATATACACACACACTATCCTTTATTACTTTATAAAATGGAGAGGCATAAGGGGTGACATTTTCTAGCTGAAGCTAAACAATTAAGATGGCCAACAGAAATTAGATCATTATAAAACTGAAACCTCAAATGAGGATAGGGCTGCTCACCATCTGCTAAAAGAGAACCTTAGACCAAAAAAAGATGATGAACTTTGCAGTTTTGTCTTCAGACCAGATGCTGTATGTCCTGGACTGTCAAATGAAGAGAGGGGTAGAATTTGATTATTGCCATTGTGAGATGGGACAGCAGATGGGCAAACATGGAAACCAAGCAAGAAATGGCCTTCTCTTGAGAATGTCAGGCTGAAACTTGTGTAGAAATTAAGATCTATCCTCTGAGATCTTATCTATGTTCTGATTGAGGCTAAGGGCATGGACTCCAAATGTTTTATCATCAAGACAACTATTGAGATAACAGTTGGACCTCAATGATGAGAGGAGTCATGAAGCTGAAGAAAATGGCTTTCCAAGCATTTTTTTATAGACAGCTTGCCTGAATCAGACAAGAAGTACCAATGGACCAGGAAGACCACTGTGACAGTCATTGCCATTTTCAAAAACTCGGGCATGGGAGAAGTTCAAAATAACAATGGAAAACAACACTTTTTTGCCATCAAAAAGTTCTGGAAAACCACTCTGCAACATGAGGTGGGATAGTAGGACTTGGCTTCGGCTGCACTAAGCAAGTGTGTGGGAGTGCTGGTCTTTGATGCAGAGAACTGTTGGAAGGCAGAAGGAACATGTTGAAAAAATGAATTATCTCTTGGACATGGACTATTATCAAAAGTCAATGCTTGAAATGTTTTGCAAGATGGAATCTACCTAAACCCAGATGTAGCTAAAATCACTGCAGTGATAAGACATTTGTGTAATATTAAAGCTTTGTTCCTGAGTGGTAGAAAGAGGGGGTATAAGAGTGATGAGTGGATTCAGTTGGTTCAGCCTTGCTGGGGAATGAACCAGTCTGTGATGATACAGCAAGCAATGAGTTCTTGGCATAGCTCTCGGTTTTCTGGTTATCCTGTCCCTCTCACCTATGGGCCTGAATTGTGGGTACTGACCAAAACAAGTAAATACTGAGTACAACACAGAGAACCAGGTTTATGTACAGTGCCGTTACCATCACTCTGCATGACAAAGTCATGATCTTGGTGATCTAACAAAGTTGTACTTCTGTTACTTACAGTTGACAGAAGCCACCCAAGGTCAATCCGACATCATACATGGCCATACCTCTCAACTGTCCAAATTTGTGTCTCATATTTTTGGTGTGTTCCTCATAATTTTTTTTAAATCATTGAGGATTGATATCACTAAATAATGACAGACATTTGAGTCTCACACTTTATACCCTTCAGAAAATATATGCCAATGAAAAACCTATTACTCTATCAACTTTTGAAGTTTATAAGACCAATATTTTAAATGTGTCCATATTTTTGACCCTTTGCCTCCCCCATTTTTGTCTTTGTACAGATTTCTTGTACTAAATGTTTGAGGGGTATGTAAATGGCTAGCCCTTAGCTAAATCTCACTGGAGTTGTTCCAGGTATAGCCCACTGGCAGAAGACCCCAGGACTGACCCAGAACATGCTGAAGGGGTTACATTTCTCTAAGCCATTCTGAGGATGGAAATTTGGTCTGCTTTGATTAGCTTGTTGCAATTATGATCTGTTCCAGAGAAAGCAGAAGTAAAGTGAGGTGCAGCAGAGTGACGCATCTCGAAGGTCTATAACATAGCATTCATAATGTAAACATGTAATGTAGGTACACATTACATGTTAGCATTAACAATGTAAATATGCAATGCAGGTACACATTACAAGTTAACATTCACATTGTAAACGTAATGTACAATGTAAACATATAATTTTGTTATACATTTCATGTTAGCATTCACAAAGTAAACGTAATGTAGGTATACATTACAAGTTAACATTCACAGTGTAAACATTTAAGGTAGGTATACATTACATGTTAGCATTAACAATGCAAACATGTAATTTTGTTATACATTTCATGTTAGCATTCATGATGTAAACATGTAATGCAGATATACATGTTCATTGTATTTTTCTGACAATAATAGCTATTGTCCTACTTTGTGTTAAATGGTGCACATATTAGTGGAACAAGGACAACCACATGTCTGTTATGAACACTGAGCTTAAATATAAGTAAGACAAGAAATATGCAAGAATGATAGATGCAAAATGGGACTGGTATGATACAATGACAGCCCTATATTTTATTTATAGATTTTCCAGGACTTTACCAAGTATATACTAAATCCAGGCTGCATAACTGACAGCTAACAGAATCAATGGATTGTCAATCCAAAGGCTTATCTCTACCTCTTTGAGTATGATAGATGAGAATTACATTTGTCAAGTTTATCTTCTGGATGCGGAACCCCCTGACTACTATTTCCTATAAGAATTCACTGATTGTGTAGTTTGCAACTATATGCCAGGAGTAATTCTTTTATTTTGGGGATTTTCCCATTACTTTTTATTTGGGCAGCCATGCATTTGTTTATAGAAGCTTGGGGTGTCTGTGGGCTTGCCTCTACATGGAAGTATGTGTAAGAGGAGCTTGCTCCCTTGTAAAAAAGGTTAACAAAATGTTTTCATTGGCCTGCGTTCCCAATCAGTTGAACCTGACAAGCTGAGTCGTCATTGAGTTATAATATAGGGACTGAGATTAAGGCTAGGGAGTGTCTGGGAGATTCACATTTAGGGATAAACTGGGAAGTTTAGGTGTATGGACTGCCCTTGGCTTTTATGTTTAAGGTGCATGGTTTGTGATTAGGGTTAGGGTGACTAAGAGGTTTTGGGTTAAGTTTAGGGAGCAAAGTTTAAGGTTAAGATTAAGGAATGGATGGGTTGTTTAGGGTTAGAAAAGGATATGTACTTAAAGGGGACTTATTACCTGCAATAATGCTAGAAGAAGCACTTTGCAGTTATCAAAATATCATCAGAATAAATTGAAAAAAAAAAACACATTCACAAATAAACAGAAGATGTGTTAACTCACCTAACATTAAAATGCCATTTTTGTATATTTCCAGTTCAAATGTATATTTCCTTATGGCATCCAGAACTTTTTTGCATCTGGCTTCTTTAACTAAGCAACTTGCCAGCTAATAAAAGGCAATAATAAAAGTGCAAGGGGTTATTAATAGAAATGACACTAAGAGTGATAACCTAGAATGCGCTGCAGTAAAGAAATGAATCACTAATTGTCACTTATTAGTCATATTTTCATATTGGTGTTCATATTTTTATAACTGAAAGCCCTTCATTTTATTGACGGGTATGGTGTGATATGCCATGGTGAGAAACAAAGAAATTCATTGTCAGTGTTCATTTATATCCCATTATACCTGAGATATTGCTAGTTATTGTTTAGTAATTATGAAAATAAACAATATTTCCATATATACTAAATATTTCAAAAAACAAGTGGCTTGCAAACTGTTGTATGACATCAGGTGAAACCGTAGATGTTGTTGAAGAAAATTGTCTTGGGTATTTGCACTGTGAGTTGCACATCTAGAAAGATATTCAGTGTTATTTGTATTGCTAATTGTACAGTCAAACATATGTTTTCGTATTCCTGTAATTATCTCAGTAAACATCCACTCAGTGAGAAATTTCATACAGTCATGTGAAAGCTTATCTTTGGTTAACAAAAAATGTTTAACAATATATGTCTAGGTTGTGAAGTTTCCAAGTTAGGAAAATCTTGACAAAAGACCAAATGGATGATCTCACAGGGCTGTCAGGAAAAACAGCGGTGTTGGGATTTTCTGTTTATTTCATGCCTTCTTCCTTCTCACTCAGTGTCCGGCTTGGAATGATATCGGTGTGTGAAGTAGATGTACTGTACTACATTCATGTCATTGCAGACATTGGTGTACCTTAAATACTGCATTATTGTTAGACCCTAGGTTTATTCAAGGAAATGCCAGTCACTGAAAAAAGTACACTTTTCCTGAAAGGAAGATGACTCATTGTCTTCTCGGTCTCTAGTGGGGCTTACACTCTGGTACCTTGGTCCCTAAGGACACCACCATATTTGTAGCATCTAGCAGTTTGAAGGATTAATTAAGGTTTGACAGACAGAACTTAATCTCACAGGAACTGGCCTGATGGCTCCTCTGCCTGCATCCAATCATTCTATTTATTCTGGAGACAGGGGTTGGACATCCCCAGGCTAGGCCTATGTCCCAATCTTTCCTGCCTGGGAATTCCGGTGACGACATAACCTGTAACTATCAGGTGGTAGGGAAAGGGCCAGCTTATACTGATCCTGTGGGGTGGCCTACCTTATCCACCCTTAAGGTACTCCTTGACCACCAGCTCTTCAGCTCACCACTATCTAGTATCCTATGGGAAGCATGCCTCTGCACTCCCCCTTGCCCACTCTGGTTCAAATGCACTTAAACAGCAAAAGGGTTCTTAAAGAGGCTAATCTCCTCTGGAGTGTCCACTATTAGCTGGCTAACAAGAGTCCCCCAAGATGGGTGGCAGGCATGCAGTGGGGACTTCCACTCTCCCATACCTCCAGGCCAGCTCTTGCATGGACCCATGCTATTAAGTGACAGGTCCCATGCCACCACTTAGTCAGGTTTTTAGCCCTCTACTGTGCCATGGAGCTGACTTGAACAAGTAATTAACTAGACCCTTACCCCAGAATATCTCTGAAAAGGAAAAGCACATGCTTAGTGGAGTTAATGCCTTTTAACAAGATTAGTGGAAATCTCTCTTTCTCTCTCTGTACTGTAGGTCCATAGTGTTAAATGCAAATATAGGTTAAATAAAATACTGGAACTGCTTAAAAGCTATTAAATTGTCAGGTCTAATAATGAACTCAGAAAAGTTTAATTGTTGAAGACAACATTAAGAATTTTTGTTACTGCGAAAATTGGAAATCTGTAGGAATGTAACATGCTATCACTGAACAATGAAGCGACCAGCCATCCACATGGTATGGAAAATATGCTTGCAGAAAAATGTCCTGCACATTTCACAATAAACAAAGAAACAGGCCTATAAAAAAGCTTATATTTTAAGGTATCAGACAGTTCTGATGAGTTCTAGTACAAAATCTAGGAAAACTTAACTAAGCCCCTATCACTCATATTAATCAATGTGTAAGTATGTGAACACATGCCTGACTTATGTTGAAAGGATATAGTGATACCAATTTACAAAGGACATTTTGTTTACCATAGACCCAAGCTATTTTAGACCCACCAGGCTAATGAATATTCTCCTGAAAATAATTGAGTGATTCATAATGGAGCTTATTCTGAGTGACTGAAGAGGCCTACTTATTTCATCTGTGGAGCAGCATAAGCTTGTTAAGGTGAGATCCTGCCTTTTGAATCTTGTGGTACTCTTTGAAAAAGAGAAGGACTTGACAAAAGGCTAGCAGTGTAGACTGCTTACTTTGATACTGCTAAAGCATTCAAGATTATGTTATACTATACAAGGAAATAATCAACAAATTAAAAAAAATAAATCACCCAAATGCCGCACAGCAAGCCAGGCGAGTTCAGGAACAGCGTTACCAAAAAGTATATAATGTCAGTCACCATAAAACGCTGTTGCTTAACGGCTTCAACCACTGTTCAAAAGACTTCACCAGTAGTGGATATAATCTACTTATTTAGACATGATTATTGTAGTTTGCAACTATATGCCAGGAGTAATTCTTTTATTTTGGGGATTTTCCCTTTACTTTTTATTTGGGCAGCCATGCATTTGTTTATAGAAGCTTGGGGTGTCTGTGGGCTTGCCCCTACATGAAAGTATGTGTAAGAGGAGCTTGCTCCCTTGTAAAAAAGGTTAACAAAATGTTTTCATTGGCCTGAGTTTCCAATCAGTTGAACCTGACAAGCTGAGTCGTCATTGAGTTATAATATAGGGACTGGGATTAAGGCTAGGAAGTGTCTGGGAGATTCACATTTAGGGAGAAACTGGGAAGTTTAGGTGTATGGACTGCCCTTGGCTTTTATGTTTAAGGTGCATGGTTTGTGATTAGGGTTAGGGTGACTAAGAGGTTTTGGGTTAAGTTTAGGGAGCAAAGTTTAAGGTTAAGATTAAGGAATGGATGGGTTGTTTAGGGTTAGAAAAGGATATGTACTTAAAGGGGACTTATTACCTGCAATAATGCTAGAAGAAGCACTTTGCAGTTATCAAAATATCATCAGAATAAATTGAAAAAAAACACATTCACAAATAAACAGAAGATGTGCTAACTCACCTAACATTAAAATGCCGTTTTTGTATATTTCCAGTTCAAATGTATATTTCCTTATGGCATCCAGGCCTTTTTTGCATCTGGCTTCTTTAACTAAGCAACTTGCCAGCTAATGAAAGGCAATAATAAAAGTGCAAGGGGCTATTAATAAAAATGACACTGGGTGATAACCTATAATGTGTTGCAGTAAAGAAATGAATCACTAATTGTCACTTATTAGTCATATTTTCATATTAGTGTTCATATTTTTATAACTGAAAGCCCTTCATTTTATTGATGGGTATGGTGTGATATGCCATGGTGAGAAACAAAGAAATTCATTGTCAGTGTTCATTTATATCCCATTATACCTGAGATATTGCTAGTTATTTTTTAGTAATTATGAAAATAAACAATATTTCCATATATACTAAATATTTCAAAAAACAAGTAGCTTGCAAACTGTTGTATGACATCAGGTGAAACCGTAGATGTTGTTGAAGAAAATTGTCTTAGGTATTTGCACTGTAAGTTGCACATCTTGAAAGATATTCAGTGTTATTTATATTGCTAATTATACAATCAAACATATGTTTTCGTTTTTCTGTAAATATCTCAATAAACATCCACTCAGTGAGAAATTTCATACAGTCATGTGAAAGCTTATCTTTGGTTAACAAAAAATGTTTAACAATATATGTCTAGGTTGTAAAGTTTCCAAGTTAGGAAAATCTGTTTGTGAAAGTTTAGCAAAAAATATAATTTGGGGTTTGTGTACATTATAATATATAGTACAGTATTTATGAAAAGATTATGAATACACTGATGATTATCAATGTAATAGGCTCATAGAAAAGTACTAAACTAACTGCCCTTGCAAGCCATTTTAAGCCTAGCCAATTATCCCTTGTGAGACCCAAACTCTACACCTTGTGTTTATAAGGCAAAAACCTTAACTATTAGGCCACCCTCCCAACCCATGAACACTTCTTACTGATACCATTGTTATTTGTGCAGTTTTAATGGCATTTACTGCTTGCAAAATATTTACATTTATCTATCGTATGCTTTCTAAGTTTATTGTTCTGAAAATATAAGGTGTGTGTAGGCTGCTAGAGCTGTAACATTCCACATCGCACAGGTATTAATAAGCTAAGCTACATTTTAGCTCAAGATGGACTAGTGTAATGCATTGCATCAATACTATTAAATCACTGCAGTGCATATTCATGTGTTCTAAGAAAGCAAACTAAAAATGGAAATGGATTTTCCATACATAAGTTATCAACCACAAATATTTACTGTAATTTTATTGTCACTGTATACTATTGGTGATTCCCATCCTAAATATAGATGCAAACAGTATATTTTTCTTATCTGCTTTCCTATTGGTTTTGCCCTCCACTCCCATATATCTCTTGATTTTCACATTACATATTTTGGTGTTGTTACAGATTATATTACTAATAAGGATATAATTGTTGCTAATTTTCATTTTATATAAATTTTCCGTCAGCAGTGCAATGGCGGAGTATATCTGCTGGCAGTCCATTTAAGCCTTCTAGCTATCCTACTAGTGGGGTACTGGTGAAACTCCATCTATTGTTGCTGTTCTCTGTTTATGCTCTCCTTTTTCCTTTAGGTTTATTTGAAAATAAAAATACATCCCAAAGGGATGGCGTTGAGTATAATAAATATCCAAAGTTACGTAGTTTCAGGTAAAAGCCTTGTCTCGAGAAAGAATGACATAATGAATATGGCTTTCAGTTTCTGTAGAAAACAAATCTTTTCCCCACTCATTTCTCAGCTTTAAGCTAACATAAATGAAATTTCAAATATTGTTTCATGAATGCAAAATAAAGTCATAATAATAATAATACCAAAAAAGTCGCCTCTGTTCACTTCTGCTCTGTACTAATACTAAAGTTTTGTAACATGGCATACATCTCGAATATTAGCCTTTAGTATGCTGATGATTATATTCAACCAAAAAAATCTTGACAGGTTAATGAGTCATCCATTTTTTATTAATATATGGATGTAGAATCTCAATACCTTAAAGCTTAGTAATAAACTCCAGTTCAATTTAACTTTTTAAGAAACCATACTTTGATTTATATAGGATTAAGATTGGATCTCTGGTCATCAGAACCAATTTATTATGTGTTTGAGAAAAGGATTTGATGAAATTCATCTAAAGTGCAGCTCAAGATGTGAATCTTGATATCCATTTTGAGAACCAACCCATAGCATATTTGTTATGATCTGAAAAAACACTCATAACTCTCTGTAATGCATGAAGCTTTAGCTGGCCTGATGCATTAGCAATGGCAAAGAAGAAGAATTTAGTAGCATGGAAGAGCAAAGCAGTTTCTAGCTTTATAACTGCTAACATAACAAGGTGATGATATTGGTGATCTGAACCTGCCATAGACCTGCTGCTGTTGCTTATGATATTTTTGTGATTGCTACACAAAACAATATGACAAAATTAAAATATCTGACACATTTTAAAGTTGTTGGTTGATGAAAGGTGCATTGTGTTTATGGTTTCTATCTGGCACTCAAGTGTGTTATAGTTTTCAAAATTGTCAGGTTTCTTCAATGGTTGCTTTGACAGATAGAGTTTGTGTAAGAACCTTATGTTCAATTGCAACAACCTTGAAAAGTGCATAACTATATTATCTATTTTTCTGATGTCACAACAGTGCATAACAAGGTTAGCTTTTTGCCCCTTTCCAAGTGTAGCTACCACTCATTATGTATGACATACCAAAACAGAAAACAAACAGGAAATCAAAATGGTGACTAATATTTTTTTCAAAACAAGTGCACAAACTACTACTTAAAAGTAAATATGATTTGAGGCAATAAATAACTGACTACTTAGGAATGCTTACATGCCTGAAGCTGTCAATTGAAATATTTATTTAAAGTTTGATCAGAGTAACTGTCAGTAGCATTCTGTAATGCTAATATTCAAGTTTGAAGTCTTTCATCTCAGCATTTTAGCTAAGATCAAGTGTAGTGAATGGTGTCTTTTAAATGTGGGTTTTAAATCTTTTCCTGACAACTGTCCAACTAATAGCAATAGTTGCTAGAAAAACACAATTGTGCTGTGACTTCTGAATAAAAATAATAACAGTCCTTTAAAGAATCATGGGTAAACTGGTAAATTCATCAGCATGTTTAGTTTTTATGTCCTATATGTACAAAAAACCTGCACAATAAATAGGTAATGCCAATTAATTTGCTGATATGTATTTAAAAAGAAGGCAAGCTTTTATGGTGGCTCATTTCTAAAACAGAACACAGAATCATGGCATATTTTAAACAGAACACAAAATCATGTGATATTCTATCCTTACAGAATAGCTTTTAGTTTCTAAATAGTTCCCAAATAGCAATTATATATTACATACCATTTCAAGTTTTATTCTTGCTTTCACTGTTTAACATTTGCCAAAACCTTTACACTAATACAAACTTCAAATAGCACCATAGTACTAGGAAAAGGATTCTTATATCATTATTCACTATATGTATATATATATATATATATATATATATATATATATATATATATATATATATACATAGAGAGCGAGAGATAAGATATGATAGTGTTATATTATGCGATAAATGGAAAACTATTTTCTATGTACTGATGGATAGTCTGTGAAGTTGCAATGTTTGTACAGATGCCAATAGCTGCACTTTCTAAATATAAAATCACCTTTACAATTCCTTTATTTTACAAAAGCACTTAAAAATATATTTTTGTCCAAAAATGAATGCATTGTCACATTTATCTATTGACTCAAGTGGACGTTATATGTTTGAAATCATGCATCAGGAATTTTGTAGCTAAAAATGATTACATCTGAGAATGTAAAACTGTGCAAACACAAAGGGGAAGACAAACAATGTTATCAGGAACTGTAAAACAAACAGCCTGTATAGAAGTGCAAATAATAAGAAAATACTTAGAACTGGCTGGGGTTACCTTGCCAGCCAGAGTTCAAAGGTTTTCTTTAGTGCAATCTGAGCCACCTAAAGTCCAGGAATCACTAGACTTTGAGGGGGTATAGGAAATTCTCATTGCAAATCTGTAAGAAAGCGTTAAAGAAGGTCAGGCATTAAACAACAATGCTACACAAACCCAACGCATTCCTCAGTCTTCAGCTGAGTTGGCTCAGATGTTATCCAGTTCTCTCTTGTAGTGTCAACTGGGAAAAATGCCCTCTAGTTAAAATATAATCAAACTGATTTTATTATGCTTTTTGTCTTCCACCAGTTAATAAGTCATTCATTTACAGTAAGTAATTTGCAACTGTGCAAACAACACTTTAATTCCCTATTCCTTTAGAGGGTATGCTTTCTACATTCTGTAGCTTCGGTTGTTCCCATTCCCACGACTTGTGTTCTTCGGATTTGTGTCCTGTAGGTAAAATAAAAAGGTAAAAATGAAATCAGTCAGATTTATTTATCTTATTTTTATTATTTATTTATTAACCACAGATACATAGAGACAGACACACACACACACACACACACACACACACACACACACACACACACACACACACACACACACACACACACACACAGGGGAATATTACCAGCAGTACCCAGTTGTGCATTTGTATTTACTTCAGAATCACCTTTGTTTAAAAAAACAATTTTAAACTTCAGTTCAAAATATGTAATTATGTATAACAGTATAAAGTTCACATGATTCACATTTGCTCTTTGGTTCACCTATGTTGACATCGGCTCTAAGTGTCCATCCATTGCCTGCTATCTTAGTCATTAACTTTAGAGACAAAAGACGAATGGATGATCTCTGAGGCTGTCAAACAGCAGTGTTGGGCTTTTCTGTTTATTTCATGCCTTCTTCCCTTCTCACTCAGTGTCCAGCTTGGAATGATATCAGTGTGTGAAGTAGATGTACTGTACTACATTCATGTCTCATTGCAGACATTGATGTGCACCTTAAATACTGCATTATTGTTGAAAGACCCCTGGGTTTATTCAAGGAAATGCCAGTCACTGAAAAAATTACACTTTTCCTGAAAGGAAAGATGACTGTTGTCTTCTCAGGTCTCCTAGTGAGGCTTACACTCTGGTACCTTGGTCCCTAAGGACACCATATTTAGTAAGCATCTAGCAGTTTAAGAGGATTAATTAAGGATTTGAGCAGACAGAACTTAATCTCACAGGAACTGGCCTGATGGCTCCTCTGCCTGCATCCAATCATTCTATTTATTCTGGGGAGACAGGAGTTGGACATCCCCAGGCTAGGCGAGAGCCCTATGTCCCAATCTTTCCTGCCTGGGAATTCCAATTGACTGTTTATAACCTAGCAACTATCAGGTGGTAGGGAAAGGGCCAGCTTGCTGATCCTGTGGGGTGGCCTACCTTATCCACCCTTGGAGTACTCCTTGACCCTTCACCAGCTCTTCAAAGCTCTGCTATCTAGTATCCTATGGGGAAGCATGCCTCTGCACTCTCCCTTGCCCTCTGGTTCAAGTGCAAATGCACTTAAACAGCAAGGGTTCTTGAGGCTAATCTCCTGTGGAGTGTCACCTGTGTGGCTAACAAGAGTCCCCCAAGATGGGTGAGCATGCAGTGGGCACTCACTCCCATACCTCCAGGCCAGCTCTTACATGGACCCATGCTATTAAATGAACTTAAGTCCCATGCACCATAGTCAAGGTTTTAGCCCTCTGTGCCATGGAGCTGGCTGAACAAGTAATTAACTAGACCCCATACCCAGAATATCTCTGAAAAGAAGCACATGCCTTAGTGGAGTTAATGCCTTTTAACAAATTAATTAAAATCTCTCTTTCTCTGTACTGTGGGTCATAGTGTTAAATGCAAATATAGGTTAAATAAAATACTGGAACTGCTTAAAAAAGCTTATTAAATTGTCAGGTCTAATAATGAACTCAGAAAAGTTTAATTGTTGAAGACAACATTAAGGAATTTTTTTGTTACTGCAGAAAATTGGGAAATCTGTAGAATGTAACATGCTATCACTGAACAATGAAGCGACCAGCCATCCACATGGTATGGAAAATATGCTTGCAGAAAAATGTTCTGCACATTTCACAATAAACAAAGAAACAGGCCTATAAAAAAGCTTATATTTTAAGGTATCAGACAGTTCTGATGAGTTCTAGTACAAAATCTAGGAAAACTTAACTAAGCCCCTATCAGTCATATTAATCAATGTGTAAGTATGTGAACACATGCCTGACTTATGTTGAAAGGATATAGTGATACCAATTTACAAAGGACATTTTGTTAGACCCACCAGGCTAATGAATATTCTCCTGAAAATAATTGAGTGATTCATAACGGAGCTTATTCTGAGTGACTGAAGAGGCCTGCTTATTTCATCTGTGGAGCAGCATAAGCTTGTTAAGGTGAGATCCTGCCTTTTGAATCTTGTGGTACTCTTTGAAAAAAGAGAAGGACTTGACAAAAGGCTAGCAGTGTAGACTGCTTACTTTGATACTGCTAAAGCATTCAAGATTATGTTATACTATATAAGGAAATAATCAACAAATTAAAAAAATAAATCACCCTTCAGGAACAGCGTTACCAAAAGTATATAATGTCAGTCACCATAAAACGGCTTCAACCACTGTTCAAAAGACTTCACCAGTAGTGGATATAATCATGTATAGATGTTCTTGATGTAATAACTCCAGCGAAACTTCACTTACGTAAAAGTACTTTATTCAGAATAAAAGGCTTTCTCAAACTTTAACAAAACAAACTAGCTCATTAATTATTTAAATAGCTGCTTTAACTCTGATAAACTCTCACCAATCAAACAAGCACTAATACATCTCTGACATTTTATATATAAATAACTTTTAAAACTTCAAAAAGTTACTCAATATATTTAAAACTCTGTATAAAAACATTGTTTAAAACATTTATAGCATAGGAACTAAACTCATGTCCCACCATCATGAAAACTAGTAAAACGTATCAAAATCAATCAAGTATATAATCAGTCAAGTATATACTGAGTAGGGGGTTTTGATTTTTATTTGGGTCTATATACCCTCCTACCCTTCAAAAAAGGTTTGATCTGAACCCTGTCATTCAAACCTGGTTTTTCATCTGCCCTCCATCTAACAATCCATCTAATTTCACTTTCTAGGGTCCGGTTAATCAAATCACCCCCCCTAAGACCCTGCACTAACTTTTGTATAACACAGAAGCTGAAGATATGTTCTGGTCCTTTTTCACTGTTATGTTTAGCTAAAGCATTGAACCCAGATCTCAATCTGATATGATACACGTGTTCTCTGATGCGCTCTCTCAGCGTTCTATTGGTTTTCCCAATATAGAGCTCTGGCCAAATAGACCACATCTCTACTGTCACAACTAGTGTGGGTGTTAAATTCAAAAGTACGTCCAGTAACTGGATGTACCAAAGTGGTATCTATGTTGATGTAGATGCATTGGTTACATTTACCACATGACACAGTGTTCACATCAGATGTATCTACTCTTTCTTTATAGGGAACATTTTTCGGTCTACATAATAATCTCTTGAGGTTGGGCTTATTCTTAAAAGTTATTCTTGGTTCTGGTCCCACTATTTCACCTATTTTACTGTCCGTCAACAGAATATCCCAATGTTTAATCATCAGGTTTCTCAAATCCTGGCTATCCTTAGTGTAAAACATAGTGGCTCTCAATCCTGGTTTATCCGGTCTAATTATATCTTGTTGGTTTATCTGTTCTGAAAAATAGGGTCTTGCCCTAGTACCCCTCAAATCATTTACCTCTATAATTATTTGATCTATCATTCTATCAGAGTATCTAAAAACATTCCTCTCATTTTCTCCACCTCCTTCTTGTATCCATCCTCTGATGGATTGAGCCTAGATGCTCTCATAAACTGTTCTCTTGGAATGTTATTAAATATATGATTAGGGTGCATACTGTGTCTATGAAGTAACGTATTCCTATGGCAAGATTTCCTGTGGATTGAAGTATTTAACAGTCCATTGTCCAATTTACATATGTCTACATCTAAATAAGATATCCTATTAGCTGAGTACTCATATGTAAACTTCAGAAATACAGTGGAACCATTTAGATACTCCACAAAGTTTTCTAGGGTATCTACATCGATACAGCCCAACAAATTTGTTGAACCATTCAGATGTATATACAACCCTATCCTCCCAGGCTGCCATGACCAGGTTGGCATAGCTATTGGCACAAGACACTGTCTTTTGAACAGTGGTTGAAGCCGTTAAGCAACAGCGTTTTATGGTGACTGACATTATATACTTTTTGGTAACGCTGTTCCTGAACTCGCCTGGCTTGCTGTGCGGCATTTGGGTGATTTACTGAGTCAGTAGGAGTGACAAGCCTGTGTAGCTGGCAGTGACAATCCGTTATTAGATTTTGAACCGGAATATGAGGATAACGACGATAATATTCAACAAGGAGGGACACTGAATGTCATGAAGGATATACAGGACACTGAGACTGAGTTTACACGCCTAAAGAAATTACAGGTACAATGACAATATTTTGAAACTTGCCTTACCAGAAAGATAGTTCCCAGCAGCTCAATATTGAGCTAAGCTTCAATTACATGAAGCTTCTTATTGAATTTCATACACTGGAGGAAAATGCTTTAAGGACATTGGTTAATCAACATGTTAGTGACTTTAAAATGAAGTATATGAATATTGATTGTCACAAAAAGTTTGAGAGAATGCAAGATGATGTATTACTTTTTGAGAAACGTTTAATTGAACAAAAAAAGACTAAGATTGTTAGAGATGTACGTGATTTTAGAAATAGCCAAGTTTTTACTTGGCCCAAAGAAAGTTACGTTTCTACACAGAACAATGTTCCATATATTAATCGACGTGGTTATGCTATGGTAGCATCTCAACGGAAGGGTCCGGAGGTTGCTGTACATGAGGTACCACGTGACAATAATGTCGCTGTTAATCAACCTTTAAGTAATAATTCTGTTAATCTTAATGTAATTAATACCGCTGAACCTCAAATAAGAGGAAGCAGTAACCCTGTAGTGGATAACACTATGATGAGGAGGATAAGTAATGAGGGTAGTACATCTGGAGGAATAGAAGGACAAGAACAGCAACTATGTGATACATCCCTAGACAGGAATATAGGACCCATTACGACAGATGTGGCTGTAAGGCCTAAGGTTACCCAGGGAGGAAATGGTAATGGTTTATCAGTACAGAAGGAAGGTATCCCAGAGGGAGGCACAAAGGAAGGGTTCAGTGGAAGATCATCAGGGCCCTCTGAAGAAGAAGATCCTCGTTAGTAGTCAATTTGTCCAGTAGAATTTTAACTAAGTATGAGATACAAGTACTGAATAAGGGCTTGAACTTTATTCCAACCAAGACACAATTATAGATACAAAGATGTTTATTAGAAATATACAACTTAAATTAGACTTTGGAATAAGTAATGAGGAGACGCAAGGGCCTAGGTTTCGCCCAAACAGCACTTATATACCACAATTACACCCAGTAATAGATGCCTTGGGCAAAGTCCTTGAGGGTGAAATACATGGTCACTTTCAAAGGAGAAAGGGCCTGAGGCATGGACAGAATTTGAACTACAATCAGAGGAAAGTCCTTAATGGTTTAAGAAATGATGATAAACTAGTCATTAGGCCAGCTGACAAGGGAGGTCCAGTTGTACTTATGGATTTAATAGATTATAATGAGAGTATGAGGCGATTACTTAGTGAAGATAGGTTCTATCGTAAGATAGACTTGAATGAGGTGAAAGATAAAGTCTTTGAAGTGTATTATATGCTTGATGACCTTATTATGTCTTCTAGCATAACTAGGGAGCTATATGACTATTTTAAGGTTAACAATCCAGTCATACCAATTATTCAAGGGCTACCGAAAATCCATAAATCACGGATTACACCTCCAATGAGACCGATAGTGGCTGGCCAGGGATGGGTGACTGAGCCACTATTGATTTATATGGAAACTGTTCTAAGGCCATTGGTTGATATGAATAGCAATATTCTTAGAGATAGTAAGCAATTTCTCATAGATCTATATGCATATTTTAATGGATTAGATCAGGGGAAACAATATTATTTAGTCACTTTAGATGTTGTCAGCTTATTTACGATGATACCGAATGATATGGGTATCCAATATATACAGGATTACTTACGTGCACACTCAGATTTTTCACCTGATAGGATAGATTTGGTTACATTGTACTTAGAAACTATATTGTCAAACAATGTCTTTATATTTGGGGAAGGTTTTTACCTCCAGAGGGATGGCGTAGCTATGGGCACGTCTTGTGCCAATAGCTACGCCAACCTGGTCATGGCAGCCTGGGAGGATAGGGTTGTATATACATCTGAATGGTTCAACAAATTTGTTGGGCTGTATCGGAGGTTCGTAGATGACCTCTTTTTGGTTTGGCTAGGAGATGTAGATACCCTAGAAAACTTTGTGGAGTATCTAAATGGTTCCACTGTATTTCTGAAGTTTACATATGAGTACTCAGCTAATAGGATATCTTATTTAGATGTAGACATATGTAAATTGGACAATGGACTGTTAAATACTTCAATCCACAGGAAATCTTGCCATAGGAATACGTTACTTCATAGACACAGTATGCACCCTAATCATATATTTAATAACATTCCAAGAGAACAGTTTATGAGAGCATCTAGGCTCAATCCATCAGAGGATGGATACAAGAAGGAGGTGGAGAAAATGAGAGGAATGTTTTTAGATAGGGGCTACTCTGATAGAATGATAGATCAAATAATTATAGAGGTAAATGATTTGAGGGGTACTAGGGCAAGACCCTATTTTTCAGAACAGATAAACCAACAAGATATAATTAGACCGGATAAACCAGGATTGAGAGCCACTATGTTTTACACTAAGGATAGCCAGGATTTGAGAAACCTGATGATTAAACATTGGGATATTCTGTTGACGGACAGTAAAATAGGTGAAATAGTGGGACCAGAACCAAGAATAACTTTTAAGAATAAGCCCAACCTCAAGAGATTATTATGTAGACCGAAAAATGTTCCCTATAAAGAAAGAGTAGATACATCTGATGTGAACACTGTGTCATGTGGTAAATGTAACCAATGCATCTACATCAACATAGATACCACTTTGGTACATCCAGTTACTGGACGTACTTTTGAATTTAACACCCACACTAGTTGTGACAGTAGAGATGTGGTCTATTTGGCCAGATGTGCAGCATGTCCAGCGTTCTATATTGGGAAAACCAATAGAACGCTGAGAGAGCGCATCAGAGAACACGTGTATCATATCAGATTGAGATCTGGATTCAATGCTTTAGCTAAACATAACAGTGAAAAAGGACCAGAACATATCTTCAGCTTCTGTGTTATACAAAAGTTAGTGCAGGGTCTTAGGGGGGGTGATTTGATTAACCGGACCCTAGAAAGTGAAATTAGATGGATTGTTAGATGGAGGGCAGATGAAAAACCAGGTTTGAATGACAGGGTTCAGATCAAACCTTTTTTGAAGGGTAGGAGGGTATATAGACCCAAATAAAAATCAAAACCCCCTACTCAGTATATACTTGACTGATTATATACTTGATTGATTTTGATACGTTTTACTAGTTTTCATGATGGTGGGACATGAGTTTAGTTCCTATGCTATAAATGTTTTAAACAATGTTTTTATACAGAGTTTTAAATATATTGAGTAACTTTTTGAAGTTTTAAAAGTTATTTATATATAAAATGTCAGAGATGTATTAGTGCTTTAAAGTGTATTTTACCTTGTTTGATTGGTGAGAGTTTACACCCTATCAGAGTTAAAGCAGGGCTATTTAAATAATTAATGAGCTAGTTTGATTGGTGAGAGTTTACACCCTATCAGAGTTAAAGCAGGGCTATTTAAATAATTAATGAGCTAGTTTGATTGGTGAGAGTTTACACCCTATCAGAGTTAAAGCAGGGCTATTTAAATAATTAATGAGCTAGTTTGATTGGTGAGAGTTTACACCCTATCAGAGTTAAAGCAGGGCTATTTAAATAATTAATGAGCTAGTTTGTTTTGTTAAAGTTTGAGAAAGCCTACGGGTGAAAGCGCTTACTTTTGTTTTATTCTGAATAAAGTACTTTTACGTAAGTGAAGTTTCGCTGGAGTTATTACATCAAGAACATCTATACATGATTATATCCACTACTGGTGAAGTCTTTTGAACAGTGGTTGAAACCGTTAAGCAACAGCGTTTTATGGTGACTGAAATTAAAAAAAATGTTAATCCATATGTAATTCAATGAGCAAAATGCTGGTTAAATAACAGAACATAAGTCAGGGTGGGGGTGGGGTTACATGTCTAGATACAGGGAGGTCACCTATGGTGTTCCATAGGCCTCTGTACTCAGAGAATTGTTTTTGACTATTCTTCTCAAACATACAAATACGTTCTGTAGATCTTAATATGATGATGTTCATAAATTAGATAACATAATCACTTTAAAAAAAGATTCCAAGGTCTTCCAAGAGAGCTTGCAAAAATGCATACGTAGTTCAGTAGTCTTAACTTCACCTTTAATTCTAATAAGTGTAGCTTTCTGGGACTTGACAAAATGAATATCAATTACGATTACAGATTAAATAGTGAAATAATTAAAACAATACCTCATTAAACATATGGATACAATAATAGATAATGTTTGAGTAGTGTCTTTCTACTTCCAAAGTTAGAGAATCATATCCTTAACCCATCTAACTGAAAAGGGCATGTCAAGTAACTCCAAACAGAGCTTTACATATCTCTACTCCTCTCTGACCTAACTCATTACTCTGTACTGTGCTATAGTCTGTACTCTTCAAACAAGCCAGCTGAAACAACTCGAAAGGATATGATTCCTTAGTAGAAAATCAGAGGATTAGAAAACCTGAACTATTTGAAAAAGCTTCAGGAATTTTTCATTAGATTTTGTTTCTTATATGTTACTTAGAGGTGACATATATTTAGATTACAAGGGTATGACATAGGATTGTTTGAAAATTGAATGCACCACTGGAGAAGCTAATATGAGATCAGAGCAATTAATACTCAAGGTAAATATCATTAAAATAAAAAAAATATGGCAGATACATTATACCGCGCCTCTTAAAACTAAGGAAAATGTTTTTCTTTACAGACAGAGCAAATGCTAAATTCCTATAAAAATTATTTGGCACATGATTTTAAATGACTGCCTCTTGCTCTTTCAATAAATTCTGTGACCCATGCATAAATAGCATATAATCAAACTGACTAATAAAATTCACAGTAACTGCTTTCTCATGTATACCTTTACAATAGTTCTTATATATCTGGTTGGTTATAGTAGGTCATATGACTCTTTTACTAAGGCTCTCTAAGTCCTTGACATAGTTTCTTTATTTTCTTCCCATCCACCTAAAGCAAAGTTCATCCCTTTACATTTCCAAATGCAACTTAGATGTATGGAAACAGAAAATGTATTCCAGGGCTGCACCCTGTACTACTAATGGACAGAGGCAGTTCCTAAACACTTTATCCCATGCAAGGGTCCCCTCAAATTATCAATGGTATGATCCCAGTTATTCTCATTAGGGGTAACATATAATTATTAACCATGGGATGGGTAATGCCACTCTATAAACAAATGGGGTACATTATTTCCAGCACAAAAAGGGAAACTGGCTAGGACTGAAATGGGCCGCAAGAGCAGCCGGCCTAGTATTTACGTATGAACCTATGAACATATGAATCCAGCAGACAAAACCCCATATCTGCTAGATGTGAAGGAATACAACAATTCCATGGAATCATTCAGTTTCTGAAAGGTCGGTACAGGGGACACACCACTATCTGCAGTTTCCATGTCATGAGTGCTAAAGCCTTGCTTTCAGAGTCCATATGTTGGTGAAAATGAAAAGCTCACATCAGAACTGGAAAGATAACTAATCTCTGAAGTCACTGTACCTCTGAGAAAGGGGAAGCACCTATGCAATTAATTATCTGTAACAGATTTCATTTTCTCACTCGGATAGCCACAAAATTTTCTGCTGCAGTAAACGTATGTTACTGTACCCACTTCAGCCATAAATCATAGTGTATCCACTCCAGCATCCACTGAAATAGATTTACCTTCAATACCATTCAGCACAACTGAGGAGACAGGCAAATTCCTCTGTACCTTATTTGTTATATATCTGAGATTTATTTGTATGCATTTTGGGTTCCAGGCAGGAAGCATAGCTGTTAGTAGCAACAATCACGAAAACGGCCACTTAGAGTACTGTTCACCTATAGCATATCTGAAACATATATATATATATATATATATATATATATATATATATATATATATATATATATATATATATATATTCAATAAAGATGCAACAGTTTTCTCAGAAAATAAGTGGGAAAGTTTGAGAAAACTTCTGTATATAGAACTGATATTTTGAAGTCTTACCCATGGATTCAGAAAGAACTCTTTCTCTTGCATTAAGTACTGTGATAAGAAATGCTCTATTTCCATGATGTGGTATTTTGCGATTCAGAGCCACCTTTGCACCAGTGAGGAAAGATCTGCTTTTCAGGTAATTTGCATTCCTCTGAGTTGTCATTAACTATGGCGAATGCAAACCAACACTTTCTTGTGGCAGTTAACAGTGGCAATCAATGAATGATATTAACACAACCACACTCCATTCACTCTCCTACACACAGTATACCCACTCAAGCAGACACACACACACACACACACACACACACACACACACACACACACACACACACACACACACACACACACACACACACACACGCAGACACACAACACAAACCCCATACTTGTCCCTGAGTTGTGACAACATCCCTAATGAATCCTTTTTCCTGTCCTCATAAATCATGTCTGATTATAGTCAGATATTCATGCTAGACATTAGTGTTTCAGACTTCATAACCTTCAGTAACTCCACAGCAGACCAAAGCCTGTTATACTACTGACTTTCTAAATACGTAGGATGAATTTCTTCCCACCATTAAAGTTAGCTTTGTCTTGATATCTTGCCGTACAAGGTTGAGAGTTATAATTAATGTTCCCTGACCTGCTTCCTTATAAATAATTTATCGCTGGAGGCATTGAATAATGTTTGTGAGCCTCATTATATATTAAAAAAACACAGTGCTCTAAATTCTCAGTTTGCACTGCTTTAACTCTGAAATTTCTTTTGGCAAAGATGCACCCTTCCAAGCAACTTCCCCCACTTTGTACTTTACATACTTTTATTTTATTTTTAAAGTCCCGTTTTATTTTGCACTATATCCCTGCTGTCTAGTGTTGGTGCAAAGGACTAAAATCCTCTGTGAGAAGTGGGAGAGCACAAAGTGCCTTTAAGGCAAACTATTTATAGTATCCTTGGTACTTAGTGATTTCCTGCACCACACTTTTTTCTTTAAATAAAGTATGGCTGGTGTCTAGACCCCCCCCCCTCCCAACTAGCATCTTTAGAATTATCCTTGGTAGCTAGTGGTTCCCCCACCCCACATCAATGTTAGGTTTTAAGTGCCACTAAGACATGAGATGGAAGTACTCCAGTGCTCCATGTTGGGCCCACTCCTGACTAGCATCTACTTCTTGGAAGTCAAGAAGACTGTAAATTGGAGCTATAACAGATTTCCCCCAATACACCAAAATCTTGCAGGTAGGTTTAACACAGACAAATGACTGGCGCCAAAACAATGTCCTAAAACTCAATGCCAAAAAATGTATTATAATACTCTTTGGGAAATTGTTAACCCAAGTTAATTACTCCATTGATAAAATGCCCCTAATAGTTGACCCCGTAGTAAGGGATCTGGGAACATATGTAGACAGCAATCTGTTCTTTGACCAACATATAGCCAAATAATAAGAAAATCATTCTTTGTCGCCCAACCTTTAGGTAAGGGTATGGCAACCAGGTGCAAGGAAGTCTTAATACCATGCTAGTCAGCCTTTATCAGACCTGTCATTGAATACAGTGCCCACTTTGGCATGTATCTAACCTGGCACTTGCAATAGTTGGATCTCTCACAAAGATTTGTCACCAGGAGAATTCAGGGCATGGATACCCCATCATACACTGACCACCTAAACTCTCTGTATCTGTATTCATTCTCTTACGGTCTGCTGAGAAGGTATATTATGTTGTTTTACAGGGCTTCCTCAGACCCAGCCCTGATGGATTTGTTGCACATTATCAAAACAAACACAACCAGAAACTCTAGATACAGGAATCTGAACTTTGCTTGTAACATAAACAGAATGTACTGGAGAGACAGACATGCATCCAAAAGGATACCCATACTATGGAATAGTCTCCCCATCCATGTAAAACATATCTCATCCTTGACCCTATTCTAATGCAACCTTGACAACTGGATGAGAAATTGTAAATTTACTCCCAGACTGGCCTCCATATCCCTTATGGACAGAAGCCATCAGTAAGAAAAGTATTATCCTAACTAACACCATCCCCCCTACAAATCCTTAGTTATCTCTCTACAAACTTGCTCCCCCCAACCCAATTCAGATGTACATGATGATTGGGACCCAACTGGTTTGGGGTATGCTGCTAGGCTTGTAAGGGCCTAGTGGTTGTTAGCCTAGTAACAACCTATGAATCTATAGCAAAGTTATTCCTTAGTATGTAGTTTTACCCCCCTGACCCATGTTGTGCTTAAGTGCTATTTAGGCATGTTTTCCAAGATTTATTCCCTAGTGTTTAGTGTTACCCCAACCCACATTGTGTTTATGTGCTTTTCAGGCATGTTATGCAGAGTAAAACCTGGCATCTAATGTTCCTCCAACACTGTGTGCCATAAAGGCATGTAAGTAAAGAGTAGTCTCTGGTGTCTAGTGTTCACCCCCAACCTTGTGTGCTGTTAATGTACATAATTAAAGAGTAATCCCTAGTGTCTAGTCGCTCCTTCAAAACCAGGGTTGAAGGTGTTGCTCATTAACTTAGAGCTATGTAGAAGTGTGACAGCCTCTGCAGCAAAAACACACCCACACACACACCCACACACCTCACAACCCTCCCTCCTGTGATCTCCCATGCAGACACATGCAGCCCCTCACATATGCACACTCATACTCATACACTCCCTAACAGTACTTGTCCACTAAGCTTCCAGCACTTTCCTCTACCATGATGGATGAACATAGGCTTTTGGGTGTGCTCATTACCACAAGCGGTTAGGAGAATCTGTGCTAAGTTACACAGTCGAGCAAGTCTCTAAATCTCTCAGCTGTATAAATGCCTTTCTGCAGGCAACTCCTGGGTGAGGCATAATGGTTAATTAGCATGTGCCTTTTCCCATGGACTCATTAACATTTAGCAGAACCACAGAGGTAGTCCACGTTGGTGCTGCACATTATTTAGTTGCAGCACTGTGGTAGGGCTGTCTCTAAATTAAAAATTGTTACCGTGAGGTGTGGACTTCATGGTAATGTTTCCGAATCGGGCACTTTTAATGCTCCATTGTAGGAAAGCAGAAAAAAAGCTCACTGAGACCTGCTAAAGTGAAAGGTTATTAAACGTAAACAGCTAATATTTACACATTTCATATCAGGAGATGGGCTTTATCAATATATAAACAAGCGAGCAAACACACAAAGACAGACAGGTGCAGACACACACACACACACACACACACACACACACACACACACACACACACACACACACACACACAATTATATATACAGTATGTTTAAATTTGCTTTTAAGGGAATTCATCTCTTTGTCATTTGGAAATGGAGTCTAATCATCTGTGACTAATAAGGTTTTAAAAAGTGCAGAAAGTCAAGGTTGAATTTTATTTAAAGTTGTCTGTAGGTCTGAGAGCTGAAGCGACAAATTTGTACGATGTCCGGTACTGCCAGAGTGCCAGAGTATGGAACAAGTTAGATGAAGAGTTACTTTCTAAGTCATGAATGATGTTCTGACTGCATAATGCCATATATTTGATACATATATAGAGTAGATATATAGATATAAAGTTAGAGATGGAGATCAATGCGTCGCCTGTACTTCACCTCCGTGTTATACTGTTTTCTATATTTTCATTTATATGGCACTTTGTGATAGTGTTACATTTTTGTGTAGAAGATGATTAGACCCATCACTTTATTTGTGAACAGAATGCGTAATACAGGGCAATTTGGCTATTCTTTTTTATTCTGGTTTTCTACTACTTTTGGCCCTGCTAGCAATCATACACATTGGATTTTTGTGACTAGGCATGGAACAGTTTTCTCTGTTTCTTTGTGTTGGATTTTAGCTTTTATTAGTTGAATGTGAATGGTTTTGTGTGTGTCATTTTGTTTTTATTTTTAGAGTGTTACTTATCTATTTTGTATTTTTATGTAGCAGTGGTGTATATTTTTTGTGTTTTCTTTCACTAGAACATTTGCAACTGCTACAGCTGAGTGGGGGATTTCAGGACATTTTTATTAGGTAGGTGGTCTCATATTTTATTTGGATTTTCTCTGTTTTCCTATGGTTTCAGTTGGAATCAGGGTATTTTAACATTATTTTTGTAATATTCTTTTTACTGAGCATTTCAAAGCATACAAGACAATAATCATCTAAAAGCACCAAAACACATGGGCCAGATTCAATAAAGCCTACACTAGGTGTACATGATATGTATTCAGTAAAACTCATCACAATTTTTGTGCTTTCTCGTCACTCAGAAAGATTACACTAAGTGTACATTGCACTTTGTGGTAACCTTTATGAATCCCTGTCAATATTTAAAGCTGCAAGAATATCAGTAGGAAAACTAAAATTAGGAGAAGAAGGTGTGAGTTATGTTTATGTTGCCTGTTTACTTAAAACAGTGTACACTTAGTGTAGGCATTATTGAATCCCGGGGATGTTTTTTTTTAGGTTGTTAATCCTTGGTGTACAATAATAATGCCTGCAGAAGTAAACTTTATGCAACAGGGAATAATATAACATTATTCTTTTTATATACACATTGTCACCTTTCCATTTCATCACCATAATATCAACTCACATTTTTGTTTTCCCCCATCCCCCTTGTTTGGGAGAGACTACTACCTATTTTTAATTACTACTCCTGATGGTGCATATACACGAGAAATAACTTGTGACATCCACTCTACCCCTAGAAACTGACAGAATCCACTTATATATATATTATAAATATTATCATCTAATATACCTGTCCAGTACTTTTTCTCATTCCTTCCTCACTTTTCCCTTTTTACATCCCCCTGCTTTGGCAATACATGCCTGTATACCAATACATGCCTGTATAGCAATACATGCCTGTATATCAATACATGCCTATATATCAATACACACCTGTATATCAATACATGCCTGTATATCAATACATGCCTGTATATCAATACATGCCTATATATGAATACATGACTGTATATCAATACATGTCTGTATATCAATACATGCCTGTATATCAATACATGCCTGTATATCAATACATGCCTATATACCAATACATGCCTGTATATCAATACATGCCTGTATATCAATACATGCCTGTATACCAATACATGCCTGTATATCAATACATGCCTGTATATCAATACATGCCTGTATACCAATACATGCCTGTATATCAATACACGCCTGTATATCAATACATGCCTATATACCAATACATGCCTGTATATCAATACATGCCTATATATTCTCAAAGTATTGAACTTCACTATCTCTTCTCTCTGCAGCTTATACGTTCATTGGTTCTTAGGTACTTACTAGGCTACTGATCTGTGAGTATCATAAAAAAGCCTAACCTTACATCCCCATAGTAGTTTCTAGCCTTTATGTCTTGTATACATGCCTATATATCAATACACGCCTGTATATCAATACATGCCTATATACCAATACATGCCTGTATATCAATACATGCCTGTATACCAATACATGCCTGTATATCAATACATGCCTATATATCAATACACGCCTGTATATCAATACATGCCTATATATCAATACATGCCTGTATATCAATACATGCCTGTATATCACTACATGCCTATATACCAATACATGCCTGTATATTAATACATGCCTGTATATCACTACATGCCTATATACCAATACATGCCTGTATATCAATACATGCCTATATATCAATACATGCCTGTATATCAATACATGCCTGTATATCAATACATGCCTATATACTAATACATGCCTGTATATCAATACATGCCTATATATCAATACACGCCTGTATATCAATTCATGCCTATATATTCTCAAAGTATTGAACTTCACTATCTCTTCTCTCTGCAGCTTATACGTTCATTGGTTCTTAGGTACTTACTGATCTGTGAGTATCATAAAAAAGCCTAACCTTACATCCCCATAGTAGTTTCTAGCCTTTATGTCTTGTATACAAATAACCCAGAGACAGGCCAAACAAGGATATATAGGGGCATTTACTATTTCCTCTATTCATGAAGGACAAGAGTGTTTAACTGGGGGTGAATTACTTGTCACCCATCCATCCATCCAAACTATATCTGAATAATGTAATAGAAGTACTTTTCCTTCTGTGTAGTGGATGGTGGTTCCATAGAGGCTGTATATTTTGTGATACATACCTATCCCTCCACCATGTTGGATTTATTTTGCAAAAGAAATTGAGATTTTGAGTGGGTGTTTATGATACAGCTGGACATATGAATGTGTAATAGGTCTGGAAGACTAGGGTCTGTTCAAGCTCTATTTACAAGGTAAAGGTCATCTCTCAATAGGCCTGTATAATACTGAGAAGTGGGACAAGGCTTTGAGATGGCCTGTGTATTATTTATGTTTCGACCGTTGATGTGAGCAACAATTTGTGGTTATTCCAGTTGTGACTGGTGTTTGGACATGCACAGACTGAATGGGGCATTATACTCAATGGTCGGACTAATGAGTTCTGAGAACAGCTTATCTGACCCTTCCAGCCTTTCATGATAATGTACCTTACCCATCCTCCCAAATACAGTAACTGTACTTACTTGTGCTCTCTCCACTTATCCTTCTCTCCAGCTAACTCCAAGAGTACGAACATTTAACATTCTGGGACTCAGTTCTCATACACTCTTTCTCAGTTCTTTATACAACTGTTCCATAAATATTTAACTGCTTGGCATTCCAACAACATAATCACATTTCCTGATCTTTCTCCACACATCTCCAACATTTCCCCTCCCTCACCTTCCAGCATCTGTGTAACTGAAGGGAAGTTCTAAACCACCTATACAACATCTCATGTATTGATCCAATGTAATCGGTACAGCTTTTAATTTATTGTACCTTCTTAATACTTCACTTAATTCTTTTTCAGATATAATTGCATCCTTTGTTGTTTCCCACCCCTTTATTAATATTTCAATTCCCTGGCCATATTTACTATCAACTAGCCTTGCATGCAGCTTTCCACATTTACATTCTAGTTGCAATTCCATTCATTCATGTGTACTGATATTGATTATTTCCTGGTGATGTGATCACATCATACCAATGCTTACTAACAAAGTCTTAGCAGTGAATTTTATTTATATAAATTGTAACCAGTCCTCTGCCTTCAGGTCAAATCTTTCCATCTTTTCCTCATAATGTAAAAATATCCAACTTACCATCATACCTCTCAGCCTGGAAACATTAAAAATCTGGACAAAGTCCCATGAAAAGCAGGTTCAACTGGCCAAAAATCTGGATATTGATTAATATAACATTTGCATAAGTAATGATTTAACCCCACCCTCTCCAAAGGAATAGTGGGATGCCAACATTCAAATGTAAAAGCAGAAGTTGCAAATAAATAGTGCCTTATTTATATTAACACTTGAACTTGTAGAAAACTTTGAACTGTAGAAAACTAAAATGCAATTATCTTGATTGACATAGAATACATTCTAGTCTGTAATGTTATCAGTGAAATCTCTACAGTCATACATGAACACTCCCTGATTTACCTTCCTTTAACACTGGCTCCATATTCCCTGTATTTTACTCTAGGTACATCTCTTGGCATAATGGCAGTAATGGCAGCATTATTTAAGTTTCTTTCATTTGTAAACAATAATGTAAGCACTAAGCACAGAGGCTGGGAAGTGCCACTGCCAGTGGACACAATGGCTCACATTATTTTATGTTCAATTTATTTTCCAAGTTCAATAACATTTCACTTACGTTGGGGACGAGTTTGAGGATAAACTAAATGATAATTTCCTTATTCTGCCACTGGACTATGTCTGTCTGTCTGTCTTTGGAGTGGTGGACTGCTTGATTTGCAAAATGTGTGTGTTCTGTGTGTGCACAGTGCAACTGTGTGACAGTCATGGCTCCAGAGTGAGTGACAGAAAACAGTAGAAGACAAGTCCAACAGTCCAAGCCAACTTAGCCAAGGCAAGCCTGTGGTCAATAAAAGGAAGCACTCAACACGACTACTCCGGCTCGCTGTCAGTTGATATTCCACACAAGCACCATGCACAACAGAAACACAAGCACCATGCACAACAGAAGCCGAATCAAACTTCAACACATACTAACTACTGCTCACTTTTTTCTTCTTATACTGTAACTGGACGGAGCAGAGTGGGCTACTTTTAACTTCCTTCTCTCAACTTATTCGCTATTCCAAGTCACTTGTGCCACTCCAAAAACTGAAGTTACTCACTCAGCAGTCAATACCGATAAGATGATAAGCTAAATAACTAGCACTGAACACCAGAATGCTCACAGATGCACTTGCATAGCACAGTCTCAGCGCTGATGTCATCACGCATGCCCTTGCACATTGATGACACAACATGATACGTTGGTGATACGTGATAAAATCAGCATGCGAATTGAAAAAGAAAATAATAAGGAAACCAAATCAGGATTTAAAGGGGTCACTCAGTAATTTGTGGCACCCTATATATTTGAACCCCCAGTAGGGTAAATACCAAGGAATTTGGTATGGTTGAGAGGTATGCTGACCATTCTACAACCAGGGTTTTTGCCTTCATCACCTGTCTGGGTCTCCATAACCTGTAGCCTGAGTAAAGCATGATCTGACAGATTCTTATCTCCTATTTCCAGTTGCTTAACTGCCCAGATTATTTCCCCTCTAAGCACAAACCTATCCAATCTACTTCCTGTTTGTCTTCCCTTCTGGAGAAAGTATAATTCATTTTTCCTTTGTGCATTCTCCTCCATATAGTCACCCATTCCTCATCATTCTCCCATCTCTTCAATACTTGTGCCTTCTTGTTCTTCTCTATCCTTCCATACAGTTATACTGAAATCCCCTCCAATGATTTCAGACTAATTTCCCCTAAAAAATTTTATTGCAGATCATAAAACTCCATTAATAAAATAGGAGGCTTTATTAGGACAGCCATTCCTTCCCAAAACTCTCTAGCTAGTAACTCACTCTTCCTGGGTATTATAAGTTTTTGCCTTAAATTTTTTCCCATTAGAATTGTCACATGCTGCTTCCTTACATCTTTAATTGTGTTACAGCCAGCACCATTGTCTTTCCCCATCTTTTATGTTTTCCATTGTTTAAGCTTTGTTTCTTGAAGCTATATTACATCTCCCTTTTCTCTTTGCAGTCTCCTAATTGTCCTGTCAAATATCACTACATGACCTATTCCTCATACATTCCATGTAAACATTGTCAGCAATCCCTTCTCCATACCACCCTCACCATCAGAATATATTCCAAATGGAGTCTCACCTTCCATATCCTCTCCTCATGCTGAATCTGTACAGATTCTCTGACTCTCTCTGGGTCTATACCCATTAGGCATAGCCTACTACTAGGAGAGTTCTATCTGCAACCTTCATGGCATTGTGGTCTTCTGCCCCTTCTTTATTCACAACTCTAATTCCACAAAATGAGTTCCTACCCTTCCAAAGAACCCACCCCTCATCTGATCCTCATTGCTTTATTGCATAGCATAAACTAGCCTATGTCAGCTACCTCTATATCATGTTCTACAAGACTTCCCTGGATTGTACTGTAAACTATAAATATTAAGGTTGGTGTAGATGTGTAAACAACATACACAACAGCTATAAAATACATTAGAAGATTCAACATATAACTTGTCTGTAGCCCAACATAAATGTGTAATTATCATCTATTCATTTATACAGACTGTGTCCCAGGTTCTTCACCATTACATTAAGTTAAGGAGAGTTTCCATCTGCTTTCATTAGTTATCAGTCAGACAAAGTATACCATACAATAATTTACAGATTTCACATAGTGCCTCTCAGCTGAAACAAAGACAGCCCCTCATATTTACACCTTACTAAGATAAACTTTAAGGATGAGCCTTAAATATACCACATAGCTATATATATATATATATATATATATATATATATATATATATATATATATATATATATATATTTTATTTTTCAGTCTTTGAGGTCAGATATACCAGTGGGCAGCCACGGTGGTGCAGCAGTTAGCATTGCCACCTCACAATAATAGGTTTTCCGGTTCCATTCTTGGCTGGGGTGCCTTCTGTGTGGAATCTGCATGTCCTCCCTGTGGTCACATAGGTTTCCTCTGGGTGCCCCGGTTTCCTCCTAAAGACATGCTGTAGGTGGATTGGACACTCTAAATTGGCCCTAGGTGTGCGTGTATGTGCCTTCTGGTGAAGGTTGGGTGCCAGGCTGACAACTCAACACTGTAAAACTCCACTGCCAATCATTCTGCAGACCATTGTTCTGCTGTGGCAACCCCTAACTAGGAAAAGCCGAAAGAAGAAGAAGAGGTCAGATATACCAGTATCACTATTTTTTTACCACACTTGAGAAAGTATATTTTTGCCCCATATACTGCACTGTTGCTATGACAAACTTAACTGTGTATAAATAAAATAAAATATTTTCAGTATCAGTAGTTTTTGATTGTATCACTATATATGTATATATATATATATATATATATATATATATATGTATATATAAAGTACTAGTTGTGCATGCATATGACATTTAAATAGGTTAGACCTACAGTGTACAGTGTACATGCATAGAGAAGTACTGCTCTCTGATCAACTGACCAAGATACAAAAAGCTTGCAATATTGTTGTGTCCACAGAGGTAACTTTGGAAAAAACAAAATCAGTCAAGCAAGTTAGATTTTTACCTGCAGATGAAAGTATGCAATATGTGACCCGTCTGCAAACTTGGATAAACAGAGACACACGGTTCCCAATTGCTTTCTTTGGCTTATTAAACAGTCCAGATTGATTGCAAAACTTACCCCAAATGCTGGAAGATACACTTCACAGCATATTTTGTAAAATGAATTAAGCTGCAATAACATAGACATTTTAAACCTCTATGTGACTCAATAAATATCTTGAATACTGGCCAGGGAGCTATATTG
Source organism: Protopterus annectens (assembly GCF_019279795.1). NCBI lineage: Eukaryota > Metazoa > Chordata > Ceratodontiformes > Protopteridae > Protopterus > Protopterus annectens. The sequence continues at coordinate 272,220,628 of NC_056745.1, read as the reverse complement.
CCTTGAACAGTGTTAGCCTAACATTTTTAGTAATAATAGCTACTTATAACTACACCCTACATCTAACACTGCTGTTTATTAAGCTAAAACCAAGTTACCAGGATAGTTGAAGTGTTCACTTATTCATAGTTTCATAGTAATTACTATGCTAATGGAGCTAGGAGGCCTTTTTAAGTCTTTCCATGTTTTCCTATTTGTAAATGACAGGGCAAATTACCTATGGGCATATAGTTGTGTTTAGATGGCAGGTCATTTAGAAGTTGCTTCTGCTGAATTGGGACATAGGTGCCAGTCCAAGACTAAATTCAATTCCACATCCATTGGTCAAGGTTGCATTTAAATAGGATGAAGGATGAACTCTGTTTCACATGGATGGGAAGACTGTTCCAGAGTAGGGGTAATCACTGAGACATACCTGTCCCACCAACATGTTTAATTTATGTTGTAAATGAGACTTAGGTCCTTTGATTGGGTATTTCTAATGTTGTTAGACGTGTCTTGTAAGGCATACACAGCTCACTTCTTAGTAGTATGTAGGAGACTGGCTTTAAAGAAAAGACTTTGAGGCAGTCCATGTATTTCATGTGGTTTATGCCGTGTGTTCTTTTTTGTAAGGAATCTCTGTGGAAATTCCAGTTGTTGCATATATCTGGTAAGAAAAATACCGAAGGGAGTACTGCACTCGATAACTGAGCTAATTAGGGATTAGTATAGTGGGATATCAACATCTCTGGGCCTACATGCCATACCATTCCATATGAGTTGTGCAACATAGATTGATTTTCTTACAACACAAGGCACATGATTGTCAAAGGCCAAGTCACTCTTCACATATATTCCTAAGTCCCTAACCCCAGGGAGTATTCTTAGAGGTGTTTTGTCTATATAATTCCTAGGGCTGTCCAACATTTACAAAGATGATAGTATGTATTTTATGGCACTCAATTTTAGATTATAGCTCTGTCACCATTTATTAGTTTGAAACAAACCCTCTTGGAGGATATTAGTGCTCTTGGGGGATTCTATAATCTCACTGAGCTTGCGGTCATCCACAAATGTGGTCAACTGAAGGCCTTTAACATTAGCTTTGACTTACAAAAAATACATATCATAAAGGACTGTACCCCAGCACTGAGCCCTGAGAGACTCTGCTGGTGACTGGACTTTTTGTGGAAGTAGAGTCCCCTGTCCTGACTTCCTATATCCTGACTTCCTGTGTCCTATCTGTGAGACAGTTGGCTATTTAATGGGTGTCATATAGGTTTAGTCCTAGTTTTGTGAGTTTGTCAATAATGTCCAATTGAAGAGTAGTGTTAAGTGCTTTGGCTAGGCCAAGATAGACAGTGTGCTCATTTTGCCCTAGTCTGTAGCTTTGGTGACTTCTTGAAGACGTCCACCAGGTTGATGAGGCACAACTTACCCTTGATGAAAACAAACTGCATTGGACTCAGTGTCTGAAGATTTCCTATGTCTTTATTTTTAATATCCATGACAATTTTTTCCATGGCCTTACATATATGACTAGTCAAACTTATTGGTCTGTAATTACGTGGGTTAGTAGATGGCCTGCCCTTGTGCAGAAGTACAACTATTGAAGTCCTCCATTCATTAGACATGAAGCCAGTCTGGAGGTTAAGGCTGAATAGTCATCTTAGAGATAGGATAGGTCACGTTTCATGCTATTCAGGAGGAACTTGGAAGTATTATCAGGGTCCATTGATGAAGTATTTTTTTCTGCTTTGTAGATTGCATTATTCATATCACCATCCTAATAAATATTTTATAACAGTCTGGGTAGTGCAACTGCAATAAACTTGCAGACATGAGATTTGGTTTACATATATCTTGTATGTGTATGAATAACCTTACTCTGCAAAATGCACTCATGTGAAGACAGCTAAACTCTGGCTATCCTGCATGACTAATTTGTGAACGCAAATTCCTGTAAGCCTTATGTTCTAAGTTACTTGTCTCCAAGTTGTATAAGGCTGCTTTCCCCCAGAGGTCTTTGGCCCTAAGCTGGCTGTCACAGCAACAGTATTTAGAAGTGCACATGGACAAATATTTGCACACACCTGACATTGCAGAAATTTCTAGTCTGAAAGTGGATTTCTTACAAAACAACAGAAAGGCTAGGCTCTGGATAGAAACCAGGTTACATTAAACTGTAACTACAGCCGTAATAAAAACACTAAACAGCTCTTTTATCACAGACCAATCCGCTAGACAGACTGCAGACCAGAGAACTAGAGTGTATTATTCCTGCATGGAATTCTACTGACCACCTGACCATACTTAGTGCGACTTTCCCTTGAGATTTATGACCCTAAACAGATTGTCATAATGATAGTATTCGGCAGTACACATAGAGTTGTGTTAACATGCACCTAGCAAATACATATATTTCTACACTAAACAAAAAGGCTTGGTTATGACCAGAAACTATGTTAACCTGTATTAACATTCTTTAATACAATAAGCAAGGAGCTTTCATATTGAAGACCAATCTGGTAAACTGTCTGCAAGCCAGATTGCTTATTGCTGCATTCTTTATATAGCAAATTGTTTAGTTTCAGCTTAATAAGCAGACTTGTAAACAAGCAGTTTGCAGATCACCACAGTAGTAAGCAGTGGACATAATAATGCTTTCCCGTATAACTGGCAATATAAACACCTCTAACACTGACATATTTGACACACTGGCCAAGCTGAAAATTGTTTTGTACTTACATCTTTAGAATTGTATCTGAGATATGCACTTACCATAAACAGTCTGCTTCGTCAGCTAACTACTTGTCATTGCAGAACAGCCTGGCATGTATGTATGTATGTATCGTACCAGACAGCATTATCTCTGTACACCTTGCAGGTTAAATTACTAACTTCCCATATGTTAACAGATTTACACATAAACCTGCTGTAAATATTCATACTAAACTCTGCCCATTCTATTAATTGCTACTGAGCATGCAGTTGCCTAGCCTATCTGGTTAAGTGATGCGCTCAAGGTCACACAATATGCAAATGAAGTTGGAGAGATTCAAATCCTGTACCCTTGGAAAAGTCAGTGCTTTAGTCTTCTGAACTATTAACTAAGATTTACACTTAAGAAATATCATCTGATTAATGAGCTGAAAATTTGCCTGGGCACCAAAGTGGATTTTGCCTACGTACCTTGTAGAGTAAGTTGCTTTCACACAGGGTATTAACAGATTTAAGCATGTGTAAATCAGTTCACAACATCATGCTTCTTCAGGTCAAAGGAGACAGATTGCTTACCTTCAGCCAAGTATCATCCATTTTCATACCTTATATGCATGCATCCAATATTTCCATCTTATCAAATTATACAGAATTTTAGTCGTATATCAAAGAGATTTCCCAGATCCCACTCTCACAGGCTCCACATATACATTTGTAGCATACAAATAAAATATTTAATCTACATAATGCTTTTCTCCATAATTTAACCAGTTCCACACTGGGCAGAGCCTCGTCCTTGCTGAAGGGGTAACCAGTACATTCCCACCCTGCTGCTCTGCTCTTTTTTCCTTTCACTGTCTGCTTAGATGGCTCTTTGATACACTGTCTCAGCTGTCCTACTCAGTTCTTCACAAACTCAAATCCTTTGACCATTGCCTGGGTGCATGCTTTTCCTGACTTCTGTGACTCAACAGATGTAGATTGCTTGTCTTTTCCCTGGTTTTCACTTTCCTTTTGAGTTTGTGTATCTGTGCATAACACTGAGGCAGTATACTGTGTCTTTTGAAAGTGTGAACTACCTATGTTCACTGATTCCAGAAGTATCTTGGCACTGACTATTTCCACTCCTTTGCTTCTATTATCCTGGGGGCTCCTGTTGTCAGCTGACATTGCAAAGCATGTAATTCCTCTGTTGCATGAAACTGTTTTGTCTAGGCTGACACTTTATTCCCCTCTGTTGCCATGCAGACAGCCATTGTCTGAACATGACTCAACAGGTCTCAGGGCTGACCATAACAAATTCCCATACCTCTTCTGGGGTATTAATTTTCCTTCTCTGGCTGCCCATTATTACAACAAGAGGTACTGTGTATACCACCCAAGGAAAAAGTGCTACTTTCTTTAATTCCATCCATGGCTCTGATTTTTCAAAGATAAAACTATAAAATAGTCATGAAATATTCTGATAACATTCATTTCCACTTTTATACCATGTAAGAGGTATGCATTGTTCAGGAGCTATTCTTTAGCCAAATAAGAATGCAGTTTGCAAATTACTTGTCAAGATTGACAGCCCAATGATGGTGGGTTAAGTTTCTTCCCCACCCTATGGATTCTTTCTATTTCAAAGTAGATACCGGCAGTAGTTTCCCATGAAAATGTGAAATCAAATCAGCATCTAACACGTTCTGGTATCCAAGTCAGTTTTATATTTTTACTCTTGTTAATTGTCCATATTATCAATTCTCACACAACTTCCCTACTTGCAAGTCCAGTAAACAAGAAGTATGAGATTGCATTTTATCCAACTACTTTTTAATTTTTGCTTGTAGGTGACCCACTTCAGACTACAGTGGTGATAGTATCTATTGCTGTCTGCAAACCACCTGTGCAAGCCCTGTGTCACCACTATTATGGTTTCCATTATTTTAAAATTTGTTTCCATTTCTCTATTCAAAATGGAGACCAAAGGTTTAGTGTCCACAGACCCTCCACTTTTCATGATATTCATGACTCCAGATAACATGTACTACACCATACTTATTCACTGTGACTTAGAGAGCAAAGAGACTTTACCCCTTTATGTTTGACTGCCGTCCACACCCCTTCCTGTTTAAATATTGAGTCTGAGATTTAGTCAGTGGTGCAGAATTCCCTGCTTGGTCATTAGAATAGCATGGATCAGGTTTAGTGTCTGTATTTAGGTAACTGTGTTTTGGAACGAGTTTTATAGTGAGTCATTTATGTCAGAGGATGACCTACAAGATTAAAAGTCCATGATGACTTGGTGAAACATACCAGCAAGATATTCACTTCATTCATCAGGATAGTATTTTTATTGTTCTAATTAGACATTTTTAACTAATTTGGTTCTTGGTTTCACACTAGGAAGGAATGTGTATAGCTGTTTGGATTATGTATTAATGGTACTCTAAAAGGCAATGTGATTTTTTTAAGAGGTTTCAGTAGTGTTTCATCTCTCAGTGGCCTTATTGTTTCCTTGTGTGAATAGCTCCTTTCGAGGTTTTTGTTTTTCCCTTCTTCAGTTGCTTGTATTTTAAATGCATTTCTATGGGTTGATCCGTTTCTTTCTTTGAAGTCTTCTGCTCTCTTTGGAGGGCCTTTTTCATAACATTATTATGGAGATTAGTATGGTATTGTTATGTTTTACTGAGTTACTATTTTAGTGTATGAGCTTAATGATATATTTCTGTATTTTGAACTGTAATATTTTCAAGTACATTTTATGGTAATTATAGGGGGATATTGTGCTAGCTTTACTTGCTGTAATCAATAATTAATAATGGCAATGGACAGCCTTATCTAAACTGGTGCCCTAGGTGAAAAGGCTGTATGGTGCCCCCCCACTGCCCAATACATCCTGGTCTGCTACCACTATCCAGATTATATGTTTCTTAATTTTTCTCAGTTTGTCTTACTCTCCATTTTTTTTCTGCAATTATTTATTGATTCATTCATCAAAGCAAGACTGTGTTCTGATAACTGAGTAGGAAACATCTGCATTAAGCCAGGGGTCTGGGGTCCACAAGGCCCCCAGTGGAATCTAGATGCTGTAAGGTGCATTTTAAAGGTTTTTAAACAACCTTTTCATCCAATGATTACCTGAACATGATCAAAGAAATTCATTTAGTCTGATTTTTCAACTTCATTTTTTTCCTGCATACTTTAAACTCATCCTAAGACCACAGTGTAATAACTAGAGTAATAACTAGTGTAATAACTAGAGTAATAACTAGTGTAATAACTAGAGTAATAACTAGAGTAATAACTAGTGTAATAACTAGAGTAATAACTAGTGTAATACTAGAGTAATAACTAGTGTAATAACTAGAGTAATAACTAGTGTAATAACTAGAGTAATAACTAGTGTAATAACTAGAGTAATAACTAGTGTAATAACTAGAGTAATACCTAGTGTAATAACTAGAGAAATAACTAGTATAATAACTAGTGTAATACTAGAGTAATAACTAGTGTAATAACTAGTGTAATAACTAGAGTAATAACTAGTGTAATAACTAGAGTAATAACGAGTGTAATAACTAGAGTAATAACTACAGTAGAAATTACTGTATTAAGCTGGGGGTGGTTGCCAGCAACCAATGGATTTCAATGTGCTCTGAGATACATTTTAGAGGCTTTTAAACAACTTTTTCATGCAATTATTACCCAAGCAAAAACATGATAACAAAAGAAATTGAGTCTTACTTTTAAAGTTTGTATTTTTCTTGCATCCTTTCACCACATTCTAACTGTCCAGGACTACTCTGTGAACACTGCAGTGGAAATAACTGTATTCAGCTGGGGCCCACAAGGTTTCTAGATGCTCTGGGATGCAATTTAGATATTTTTTAAGACAACCTTTCCAACCAATGATGGTCTGAATGAAAACCATAATTAAGGAAAGAAATTCAGTCTTACTTTTCAACTTTGCTTTTTCTTATATCCTTTCAACACATCCTAACTAACCAAAACTGCCCAGTAACAACTAAATAAATGGGAGTCTGGGGCTGCTAGGCAGATTGAAACTATGAGGTTGTAAATACTCTGTGGTTCATTTTAGAGCTTTTTTTTAAAGATTTTGATCCAGTCATGGCCTTATCAAAAATTATGTGTATGAAAAAAAAATTCAGTTGTACTTTTTTGTTATATAACACCACAAAATGAGAACAAATAGTATTAATACCACAAACGAGAAGGACAGCAGACCTCTGTAGAAAAACTTTAATCGATCTTAGCGCCTTGGCTAACCAGCCTTCAAGAGATAAAACATTACATTCAAACTCGAGTATATATAAAACACAAGTTAACACCTATTAAAATCCTAATCAGAGGAACACCCTGAAATTACATTCTGTGTTTAACCCCTTAGGTGACAATGTTTCATATTTAAGAATGCAGACAGTTTCTTTATATAGAAGCCTATTTTTGACTTCAACATCATTCCAGCCTTGCACAACTTCCAGTATTGTGGCTGTTAAGCACTCATTATTTCCATCATGACACAGCAAATAATGCTGAGCTATAGGACTCTCCATTTTTTTTATTTTTTTATATCTCTTAAATGCTCCTGTAGTCTTGTCCTAAATGACCTCTTAGCTTCACCAATGTAGAATAAGCCACAGGAGCACTTTAATGCATATATTACTCCTTTAGTGTGACAACTAACATTAAATCTTGGAACAAATTTAATACCATTTATTTTATCAAATATGGTACTACTTGCAAACATATAGAACATTTTCCGCATGGTGTCATACCTTTCATTTTCACAGTAGTAAATAAACTCTCTTTAGGGCATTCAAAATGACTGTGAACCAATATAGCTTTTATACTTCTGCCTCTTTTTAAAGAAAATGACGCATATGGTAATATGTCCTTAAATTTCTGATCTTTTAACAAGAACCCCCCCCCCAAAATTACCATACTAAATATGTCATGTGTCTTTGCATTAAATGTTGTAACAAAATATACTTGTCTCCTATTCCCAATGCTATTCTGTTGATGTCTTCCATTATATCGCTGTATCTGGAACTTATTTTCCCTTTTAAATTTAATTTGTATCACTAACTTATCTAAAGTTTCCTTCAAAACCTTCTGTTCATACCCCTTAGTCAAAAACTGTGCACAAGCAACTTTTAGATCTTCCCATAAAAAAGACTCATTATTATTAAGTCTTGAAATTCTTAAAAATTCACTATAGGATAAAGAATCTGTTAAATGTTTTGGATGACAACTTTTACCATTCAACATATGGTTTACATTAAGAAATTTTGTGTGCATTCTAGTCTGAATATTATGTCCTACTATTCCCTCCAACTCTATACCCAAATAGACAACCGTTCTCCCCACCTGTAGCCCATCAAAGCCCAGATTGAAACTATTACATTGTAAATCTTCATAAAATCTAGAAGCAAGAGACTCTCCCCCTTCACAAATAAAAATCAAGTCATCAATAAATCTAAAATATTTAATGACATGCTTGTAAAAATCCATCTTATATAAATATTTATGTTCAAAAAAGCCCATAAATAAATTGGCATACATGGGTGCAAAAGATGCCCCCATTGCCCTCCCCTTTATTTGATGGAAAATTTCCCCATTGAATTCAAAAAAATTGTGTTCTAAACAGAATTGTAACAATTCAATCATATAACATGTCAATGGGTTATCTCCCAAGAAGTATTTTACTGATTCCAAACCTAACTGATGACTGATATTAGTGTATAAACTTTTAAAATCTACTACCAACCAGTAGTTATTTTCTTTCCATTTAATCATTTTCATTTTTTCAAGAAAATCAAAAGAATCTTTCACATATGAGTCTAACTTTACAACAGTTTTTAACAAAAAATTATGTAAAAGAATACCAAATTTATTGGAGAAATAGTTTGTAGCAGCTACTATAGGTTGTCCTGGAGGAACAGCAAAATTTTTGTAAACTTTAGGGAGACAATAAAATTTGGCAATGACACCATTGTTAGAATTAAACTTCAACATCCTGCTTTGAAAAATAGCCCAACCTATATCCTTTCAGCAGTAGTTCATCATATTCTATCAATGCTTGACTATAATCTGAATAGGTAACATTCTTATAGGTTTCACTATCTTTTACATTATCATCACACCTTTTTTTATACTGCAAATAATTCATAATAACAATTTGATGCCCCTTATCAGCAGGTTTAATAATTAAATCCCGTCTATCACTTAATTTTCTCAGTGCTTGCCACTCTTTTTAGATAGGTTTAGACCATGCTTTTCTTGTGAAATTCAGTCTTACTTTTTTTTTATTTCAAGGAAGAAATAAGCTATAACCAAGTTTTAATGCCCCAAACCAGCCAAACACTAGTTCACAGTAAAATAAGAAGACAAATGCTTGGGCAAATGCATACATTATATCTGCGAATAGTCACTTGCTGTGTATTCTCCTCTGGTGTTAAACTGGGATTAAGGCACAAATGCCTCAGTCAAAAATCTCAAACGACTGCTGCTGTCATATCTAAATACTGCAGGTCTTCTCACCTCCTATGCTCAAAAGTCAGCCACCTTCTGTGTACCGTTCTAAAGTTAGACTAGACAAAACTGAAGAAAATAAATAAATAAAATAAAACACAATGTATTTGCTGTCAGAGAAATATAAACAGCCACCTGTATATGCATTAGATGTTTCATTGGGAGGAAAATGAAAAAAAAAATAATTAGAATAATATTTCCATATGGTTTGCTATCAAAATTTGGAATGGCAATTGTGCGTTTATGCACAATTTTGAACCACAACTACAAAACTATACTCACTGATCCCTTCAAAACATGAGAAGTCATCACTGTGATGGTCCCACTCACAACACTGAACTGTCCGAAACAAACGTCAATGTTAGCGTCAGTGTTTTGCAAGGGGGAATGCCACTCTGCACCCACCCACATCCCCTGCAACTTAAATATACCAACTCCAAGATCGCACTACAGTGAGGAAAATGGAAAATTCCCCACTCTCAACTGTACCGAGATCTACATTCACAATGCCAAACTCATAATAACGAATGGAACTCTACATTCAGTATTATGGTTCGTAATATTGCACTTCAGCATTACGGACCTTGAGTGCCACGATTTCGAACAAGTGGCAGTCGTAAAACTGTCATTCCACATTTTGATTGTAAGCCTTTCCATACATGATGTCTGTAACTTCTAGACAGTGCATTGGTCATATACATGCTACAGTGACCCTCTGTACACCCTCTGAGGTTTGTGAGGACAGTTATAGAAATAATGACCACACTTCCCCCAGCCCAACACAAGATATAACACAAGATATAGTGACCTCTGAGGTTGGGAGGAATGTTACAGAAATAATGACATCATCCCCAGCCCCCCATACCAATACAGTAACTTTCTGTGTACACTTATCAGCATTGCTGGTTTGAGACTGTGCTGGTATTAGGGCAGAGGCAATCACTAGGCCCATGTCAAAATGGTCTTATACAACCTTAGTGTATGTAGGCCACCTGCTCCCAGAAGTTCTGAAGGCCTGGATATTGTGTGATGCATTTATCTCAAAATAAATAAATAAACAATAAATACATACATAAACACATACATACATACATACAGATATTTCAGGCACTGGCATTCATGCCCTTCTAGCCAGGCAATATGCCAAAACAGCTGTTCCCATAATAAGCGTTCAGGCTCTTCTTAAAAATATCTAAAATATTGCATGCTTTAATGTAATTTGGCAGGCTGTTCCATGCATCAGCTGCTCCATCAGAGAGCCAACTAATATACTTCTCATTCCTATAGACTCTTCTACATAGGTTGTCTGATGACTCTCCATTACTTTTTGATAACCCCAAGCATTCCCAGAGGTGGTTATCTCTAAATGCCCTCTATAACTGAGTAAAGTCTCCTCTTAAGTATATATATAAGACACTGTACAAGTTCAGATATTTTAGTCTTTCATAATAACTTAAATGTCCAAATCCATGGATGCCCTCAGTATATTTCCACTGTACTCGTTCTAATTTACTCATGCTTGTTTTCTTATAAGGTTTCCATATTGTTATTCCATACTCAGGTTTGAGTCTAACTAACAAGCAATTACTTCATTATTTTTGATTTTCTAGACTTTATAAATCTTTTTTTATATATTCTATAGTTCTGTAACTATCATTAACCAATTGGTTGTTATGATCAAAAAAACTCAAAGTTAGATCTACCTATATACTCAGCTCCTTAAACGAATCTACAGTTTCAATCACTGTGTGCTGTATTAAATATCCACCTTTCAATTTATGTCTCCCAATTCTCATATACTTAGTTTCTGATGTGTTTATCAGCATATTATTCTTCTATGCCCAAAAGGTCAATTTAGTCAAGCTCATATGCAGACATGCCCTGTCTGTAACACATGTGATGAGTTTATCCAATTTCAAATCATTTGCATACAGACTGTAGAACATCTCAGATGAAAAAGATAGATCTGAAAAATACAATCTAAACATGTATGGGCCTAGGACAGAAACCTGCAAATCACCCTGACTGTAACCAAGAATTTCACCTGTTCATTTGCTGTATGATACTTGTCATGTCCTGTTTGTGAGCAGCTATTCATCTTATCAAGAGTACATCAATACCTAGTTGTTCTAATTTACTGATCAGTGTATTGTGTGTGACTCTGCCAAATAATGACATTAAAAGTATATAAATTACTTTACAGCACAATTTTTAATACATAGATGCTAGTATGTTATTATTATAGAACATCACGTTACAGGTGATTACAGATCTGTTTTCAACATATACATGCTGATAAATGGTTTCAAGTCCTACTCTTTCCAGTTTTGACAATAATTTATTCAATATTACATTTTCCATTATTTTTCCAGCAAAAAAGTAGACTTAAGGGTCTGTATGACTTTGTGTTTGTCCTAATCTCCTTTTCTGTAAAGACAGGTTTAATAGGTGCATGTCTCCATACAGCCTAATAAATAATAGCTATAATGGTACTATAAGTTCTTGTTAAATTGTTCTCAGGTCATTATTAATAATTCCATCTCCTCTCTGTGCTTTGTTTGGATACAGTTTGCATAGTTCTTTTTCAATATAATCTAATTTAATTTCAGTAGCTGAGGTTACCTAGATGTCACTAGGACAACGTATCACCCCCTTTGTGGAGTCAAACTGTGTTGCATAAAATTTTGTAACTATATCTATAATCTACTGTGTCTGACAATACATTTTAGAGTCTAGACACAGTTTATCAATTTATATTTCTTTACTCCTTCCACATCTTATGTATCTATAAAATGGTTTCCTATTGTGCTCAATATCTTCATATACATTTTCTTCAAAATGTTCTTGATCTTGTCTCACACCATGCTTCGTTTGTTTGTCCAGCTTGTTTATTTTACTTTTCAAAGTTGTAGTTTGACCTATTTTGCATTTCTTATATTTTTGTTTCTCATCTCAATCACATATCTTGTTCTTATAGAATATAGCATCCTGATGTTGGGTGCGTACATACTGATGTTATGCATTTTGTTTGATTTTTTTGCATTCAAGCAACTTCTCTTTTAAAACTTTCCACTTTCTTCCTGCAGTTTTTCCTCTGAATGCATCACTCCAATTAGTTTTATATAGTGACTGCTTTGCTTCTATATAATCTGTTATTAATCTTCTGTGCATTGGTTTAAAATTCAGTTTGGCAGAATTCTCTAACAACAAATTTACCTTTATAACCCCATGATCACTGCATATCAACAGAGGTAAAATTTGAAATGAAGTAACAATAATTTCTTTAGGAACACAATATCTAATAAGAGAGGACTGTTAAACTGAGCATGTAGAAACAGGGTCAGTAACTTTCATCCAGACAACCCCCAACAAGTAATATGGCAACTTCTTTATACAATTCAAGCATCTGAGTATGAAGAAAGAGGATGGCCATGTAATAAATTGTACCTTTGTTCCAAACAAACAGTTGCCGTATGTTAAAATATTACATATTACTTCATATAATCACATTAGTCTTGCAAAGTAATAAGTAATAAGTAACCAGCAACAGGCAGCTAGTCACTTTCCTCCACAGAGGTCAACCACAGCAAACTATGTCTACATTGTCTGTGCATATCAGGTGTCCAGTCACACCTCTCAACTTTTTAGCACAATAAATATGGACAAAGCCACAAATAATGGGGGAAAGGACCACCATCAGTGATAACTTTTAATTACAGCTCTTATTAATTTAGAAAGTTTCTTTAATAATAGGTTTTGCATTGGCATGCATTTTCTGAAAAGGGCATGCATATGAAGTCTGAAAATCAAATGTCTGCTAAACTTTTCTGACTTAAATCCTCAACAATTAGCTAAAAAAGCACACAATTATTAGGAACATGACCAAAAATATGACACATAAATCTGGATATGCTGTGAAAATCTGGGGAGTTGAGAGATATGTGTCCAGTTAAGTAGTCAAGCTTTCTTCTCACAAATGCACACAAGTCCTGCAAAGCCAGATAGTGTTTAAACTGAGCAAATGACAGTAGAGCCACTTACTTTCTTCCAACCAACCCCCACCCAGCAGTTACAGTCACAATGGCTGATAGCTATGCAATATTTTTTCACCTCCACTGACCAGACAAACAAGTTGCCACACATTAAAGTATTCCGATCCAAGTTACTCCAAACAAATCACAAACTCAGAGAAATATTGCCAAAAATATCTGGTTGCTCACTGCCAGCAATATTATAAAAATAGTAACACTTCTCTCACTTATCTCACTATGGCATTCCTCTCACCTCAATATTCAATGTAAACACAGAAATATTGCCAAAAATATCTGGTTAATCAGTGTCAGTATAGAAATATTAATAATACCTAACTCAGAGCACCATTCCACTCATATCCAGAACACTCCAGAAAGTCCCTAATTTTGTTTTTCTCTAAGTACCTTCAGGTGACTTTGCATTACATTTAAATGTTGCAAGGTTTGTGTTATTGTGGCTTCATAATGTTTAAGATTAATGTAAACTGACTTGAAGGTGGTTAAGTCAACTGGAACACTGCCCGCTGGACAGCACACAGTGTCATGGATGCATTTATGTTCAGTTGGGTCACCTTCTTTTTTTTTTTTTAAAGAAAAAAAAAAACATTGCTCTAAAAAAAATAAATACATGGAAAAAGAGTGCCCATAAAAGTGCTACACCCTTATTTGTCTATGCATAAGGTCAGCTCTTATTGTAGCATTACAAAAACAGTTTATTATGTATAGCAATCTAACAAATTGTTACCTTAAGAAAATTTGTTTACAGTTTAGGGAAGGTTGTTAAGAGATCTCAGCTGATAGTGTGTGTGTGTGTTTGTCTGTGTGTGTGCGTGAGCAAGTGGGCTTGAGTGTTTGAACATGTCAGGGAGCTTAGTGAGTGTAGTGCTCATGGAATAACATATTCTTGCTACAGCTGTGATTTTTATGATAAATAAGACATTTGTGTTTATGAATTGTGAGGACTGTTAATGAAATGAGGCATATATAGCATGTTTGGTACTGCAGAAATATAAAACACACTGTGATGATCAACAAAACACAAGCTAAAATAATTCCCCAGTTTCTGAAGTACCATATTTATTTATTTATTTATTGACATTTGATTACCAGGAAAATCTGACTGGATAAGTATCCATTTTCAGCAGAGGCCTGGGCAGAAAAGCTCCAAAGTATTGCAAGTAATTTTAAGAACAATAATGTTACAATCTTCAAAAATAATACAAAAACATCTACAGTTTAAATAATTATACAAAATTAAACATGATATGAAAACATTGGTTAGGAATAGATACAACTTAAATGCCAATGATCGTGCATATCTTCCATCTCACTACCATATATTCCTTTTATCTATTTTTTCTTAATTTTTTTTTTTAGACTTTTGGCTCTTTCTTTTTTGTGAGGTGCTTTACAGTTTTGAACTTTTTGTCTGTATAGAACACTAAGGTACATTACTTTCTGAGTGAATGAACTGCATCTTGTACAGGCAATAGGTAATAACAGGTAATGTTCTAGTTGTGGCTTTGGCATACTTTTTAGGAGGAACACCACTAGGATGCATTATTTACACTTTTATTCATAGATCTGATCTGATCTCATACATACTTCATTTTTTTTTTTTGATCGGGGGGACTACTTTTCTAGCTGTCTATTTTTGTAGGATCATTACCTTTTTGCTTAGGATGTCTGTGTTTGATTATTGTTCTTTGAAATTTTTCTGATTTATTTTATTAGTTGATTTGATTTGAATGTTGCTAGTGATGGTGCAGTTGCATGTCTGCTCTCCCTATGTTGTTATATTTTCTAGTCAGAGTTTTGCAGGTGGCAAAGTTATCTAGGAAGGAGGATAGGCAAGTTTTATTTTTAATAACATTTAATAACATAAATCATAGTAGCCCACTTTAAAATTAACAACAAAAAGTCCATGGCCATTGCAGGCATTTATATACCTCTTGCAAATAACATTTCAACTGCTGAAGAAATTCTCCATTGGATATCTCAAAAAATAAACCAGAAAACTATTATAATGGGAGACTTAAATATAGAATGGCTTACCTGCAACTCTGAAACCACCTTAAACACAATAAACTGATATGTTTTCTCACAACTGATACAGACAACCACTCAATTTGATAAGAAAACAAATAGGCAATCAGTCCTGGACAGGATCCTTACCAACAAAAGAAGTAGGATGCCTCCCTGTTAGTATTACTGATCACCTCCCAACCTAGTTGGTAAGACAACATCTTAATTTAAGTAGAAAAAATTACCTATAAACAAGTAAGAAATCTGACTAAATTAAACAAAGAGCAATTTCATCACCTCCCTCCAACTCTACAATTGCAATATTCTAAAAACACAACCACTGCAAGATAAACTTACACTTTAATACTGCCTTCTCCAAAATATTAAATGAAATGGCAACACTCAGGTTGAAGAGTGTGAAAGCAGCACAATCCATTGGCTAACAAAAGAGACAAGACATAAATATAACTTCCTCAGTCAAACAAATTTTTTCCCCTAATTTTTCCCTAACATTACCACTTTCTTTCTCTCATCTTCTCCCATAATTTTTATCACTATCTATTACATTTCTTCTCTCATCCCCTCTAATTAATTTCTACACACAATCCTCCTATCACACCTATATCCACATTTGACTGCATATAAGAAATTCTACTCACAATTTTTCTGTAGATTGTGATAACAATTTCTGCTATGCTGTCTCTGAAAGTCAATTATGTGTAATATCTAAGATGTACTGTGAAAATTTTGTAAACAGTACCTCTTGTCAAATTAATGTACATAACACTGTTTTTAAACTTTAATGCTTTGTAAGAAATACAGTTTGGAGCTTTTCTCTACGGGTCTCTGCTGAAAATGGGTCTTGCCCAGTGAGACTGCTACAGTCAAGAAAAAAATAAACAAATAAATAAATATTCATTAGTTAGGGGATATTTTTTTATTTAATTTATCGTATATTTTTTACTATGCTTTTCATTGGTATTGTTGGCTTTGTGTTAGGTTTGGTGTGGGATGCATTCAGATGTAGTTAAAGCAGAACTTCTGAACTTGGTTAACAGAATGGCATAGCTTTAGGTTTAGTGCTCACATTTTGCTGTTTGGATTCTAGCAAGGTTTTTTTGTGGTGGGAGGATCAGGACTCATTGTCAAGCAACAAAATTTGTGAGGATTTCTTTCGTTATTCAACATAGTAATGTGATTTTTTTAATACTGTTTAATTCTCTTGTATTGATTCAGTCTGGTCTTGATATATGCATTTAGGGAATGATTTGGGTAGGAATCTATTTTTTATCTCTTTATTTCAAATGTAAACTGCAATATGTAAATGATTTAGGCTTCATTCGTTCAAAGGTTTTGGTGTTGATGTTTACAATAGCTGGTCCTTTTTATTCTTACATCTTCAGTTATTTTTATTTTTAATACATTTTTTTCTGTTGGTGAATTCATTTAGGTTTCTTCTTCATGTCAGTGGCAATTTTGTGAGACTTGCTGTGGAGAGCAGGGAATATTTTTATGTTTTATATATTAAACTATTTCAGTACAGTTGTGTGTATTTTATGATAATAATATGGCAGCAGTCTGCTCTCATGCTTTGGTTTAACTTGTGATTCTGGCATGGCCATGGATATTGTATTGATCATGGTTTATATTTGTATTTAGTACTGTTTTGTACTAGTTTCAGTAAAGAAATACCTTAATTTACTTTTCAGTGCAACGCCCTCTCACAATGACTTCTTGAACCACTGAGCCACTGGAAAATTAAATATGGTGGCACTCTGAGAAGCATCAACACAATGAATGAGCCACAGTGTACAAAAGTACTTTTTTGTGAAGGTATCTTAAAGGTATGCAATGGTTTATGACTATATGACTCATAGCTTTCCAGGGCCATTGAAGTACCGTGTTGTGTGAGAGGGTGAGTGTCTGACAGACATACCATAAGTCATAGGTAGGTCTTGCAGAAAGTGACAAGATAACAATATGTATGAAGCCATTCACAAGGTGGCCTGAAATCTAAATTGATCATCTACTCTTTATCTGGCTAAGAAGAGCCAAAGTACAGGTGCATTAAGTTCTCCTTATGAAACATAGTGTCACCCCTGAGTCAAATTATGTAAAGCAGTTAATAAGGGTTACTGAAGTGGTCTCAGAAACGACCCTGAAGAACATGATAAAAGGCAATCCCACCCGTATAACAATTTTTGATGCTACCCCAAAAAGTCTTCTGCTCAGGTTAATACTAAAACTCTTCTTACAAAAAATTGTGCCCAATAGCAAAACTTTAGCTAGCTGAACCAGAATAACTCAATTATTTGCATCTAAGCTTTCTTCCATCAGATTGAGTGAGATGTAGAGAGTGTTAGAAAAAGAGGAGGAGGAACATTTTATTGTTTTGTTTTTCAGCTGTGTGATGTACTCATTTTTTTCTTACTCAGTTACAATAGTTTTGTTTCCTCAGTTTCATATATTCACTAGGCATTTGGAGGTCTCAAACCTTGTCCTAACAAGCTAGCTACTTCTTGTCTGGTGGTCTTGGATCTTGTACTAACAGGACCATCTCATCCTCCTTGGAATATTGTATCTGTTATAGGAGGCAGTGGACCTAAATGATCTTGGTAAATGCTGTCCCTTTACTGGTTATGTTCTTGACAAGGTAGTATATGAATAAAATGATTTATTTCTTAATAAGAATAACTTCCATGGCAAATTTCAGTCCAGTTTCAAGATTTGACAAAGTATCCAGATGGTCTTAACTAGAATCTTTAACTCTCTACCCATAGAATGTTATGTTGATATATGATATCAAAGATATTATTCAGGGTAGGTCCTCCATGTCTGACATGGCTGATCAAGGGTTAGGTTGCTCTTCTAATGCTTACAAAACAACTTTTCTTTCAGGACTCATCTTCAATTGACTTACTTCTACCATTCTGAGTGCTTAAAATTGTTTGTTTCTGGTGATATCCTCCTCAAGCTACCCTCTGAACTGTTGTACACCAACAGGGTTCCATCTCTGGCCTTGTTCTTTCATTGTGTGCCTACTGACTCTGTGTGAGCTCTTGAGGAAGAGTGATGTGCAATATTACTGCTATGCAGACATAATGCAACTTTACCTTTCAACTTTCTGAATTCCCCTGCAGACAACCAAACCTGCACTCCACAGATAATCACTTCTGCTGTACTGGTGCATTAGCAGTGACAGCCAAAGGACATTTATGATAGCTAAAGGAGGCTGAAGGACATTTCTTTGGCTAGAAGGAAGCTTACTGAGACTGAGTCTGAGAACATGTAGTTTAGAGACAGCAGGGTACACATTATTTGTTTTATGCTTTTTATTTATCTGTTGTTGACCAGGTTAGTGCCACTATTCTAGTCGCCTCTTTTCTAGGGAAATCTACACTAGTATTTAGACAGACTCTGGGAAATTTGGCCAGGCATTCAAGAACTTCCCAACTCTTTTTTAGTAAGTGATATGAGATCTTTTACATCTACCTGAGCTACCAACATCTGAAGGATGCAGGTACCCAAGAATTCTTGTGGATGCTGACTTTGAAATACTATACCCCCAAACACCCCCCCTGACAACATAGTCTAGACTTCCCTTACCATAAATAAATAAATAAATAAATAAATGATAACTATTAAGCAAAACTTTTCCATGACCTTTAACTTTACAGCATTTGAATTACCCTTTTGATTGAGCTGTTTTGGTATATTTGTGTTGGTTTATGCTGCAGTAAATTTCCAGCTTGCTGGCAGATGGCAGTGGTAGTGTGTATCATGACTAGTTTTACTGTAATGATTGACTAGTGTGTGGTCAGTCACTAACTGTACCACATTGGTCTTGTCCATCACTTTATGGCAGACATGTGCTTTTACCTAGTTATCCTTCATGTTGTGACTGTTACTTTATATTATTCATGCATAATCCAGATGTATCAGCCCTGTTATACTTTGTGTGACTACATGGCTTTTGTTATTTAGTGTCTAATCTTTCTCTGTGGCCCAAGTCATAGCTAAAAAAGTTCATTCAGCTCAGACCACCCTTCTGAAATGAAATACCAAATAAATAAATAAACAAACAAATAAATAAATACATGCAGTGTATTTCAAGGGTGGCCATGGTGGTGCAGCAGTTAGTGTTGCTGCCTCAAAGCAAGAGGTTCTCCAGTTCGATCCTCAGCTGGGGTGCCTTCTGTGCGGAGTCTGCATGTCCTCCCTGTGGTTGCATGGGTTTCCTCCCACATCCCAAAGATATGCTGTAGGTGGATTGGACACAATAAACTGGCCCTAGGTGTGAGTGCATGCATGTGTGTGCCTTCTGTGGAAGGTTGGGTGCCAGGCTGGCAACTCTACACCATAAAACTCCACTGCTAATCATGAGCGGACAGTGATCTGCTGTGGCGACCCCCTAACCGGGAAAAGCCAAAAGAAGAAGAAAAAAGAAGATGCAGTGTATTTCATGCCTTTAACATGTGAAACTTAATTAATGAAAGCTGATCTATAGTTTGGAAAGTATGGTTACCCCAAAGTCTGTAATGTTTTAGAAGATTTTGTTTACTAATATTAAGAAAGCTTTTTCATGGTGTATACACAAAATAAGGTGTTAAATGTGTATCTGTGTGTTTCATTCTCTTCTACTAGATAATAAACTATTGTCTGTTAGACATATATCTTCCTATAATTTTTTTTGATTTACGTATGATGCAAAGGTTTAAGTACTATAATGCACTTAAATAAGTAAATAAGTAAAATACCAAAGACTGTTAAGTTCAGAAGCTGCAAAATAGAGCAACAGACTTCTCAAACAGAGCATAGGACTCTTAGCGAGTACACAGGAGGGATGATGATTATAGCTAGTGTTTCAAAAGACAGTATTTTTAGCTGTACACATTGCAGAGAAAGTCAGCATTCACATCATATTTAGTTAAGGAAAAATAACTTAATTTTTGACATCTGTGCAAGGGGATTATAAAGACAATAGGTAGGAAGGTGGGTGGGAGAATGTTGATATTAAAAGGAAGGGAAAGTAATCATTAAAGAAAGAGGACACATACTGAAAAGAGATATGTGACCTTTGCTGACTTTTGAAGCAGATGAGAGATAATGTGATAGCAATAAAACAAAGTGGAGACTGTCAATCTGGTAAGTTTAAATTCCAGTCATGATTTATGGAAGTCCATCAGAAGATATAGAATTTGAATGAATATGATTTTACAAGCTGGATTATATAAATGCTATTCCAGATGTTCTTGAATGTTTCTGTATATACCTGTTATAATGTCTACAATATTTTCTTTACATTTCATATAATATATTGCAGTATGGAATAAATGCAATAACTGTTATTCACTTTAAATAAGGTTTAAGTTTTAGTTAATAAGTTTACTGGCTTCAAGTCATCAAATTCTATGTGACAAATAGGTATTATGTTACTGCAGAACTGTTAGGATAATAAGAGTCTTGTGATCCATTGATCCCATGTTTGTATTGATTGAGCAGTTTGCAAATCTTAGGTGTCTGTTCCTTCCATCTATGAATACTGTTACACAGAAAACAGGAAATAAATGTACACTACAAAGTATTTTTATTAATAAAAGTTTTATATACAACTTTCACTCTAAATGTCAGTCTAAAACAATTAGTACAAATAGGAAACAGTTTCCAGCAAAAATATTCTCTTCCCTTCAGGGTCGGCCTTAAGCATTGATGTACTAGGTAGTCACCGATATTACCACAGGACAGACATTTTGGGCTGGTGAAGGGGTGTCCTGAGCTCAGAAGTGGGAAATATTAATATGCTAAGCAAATCTCACAGTGAAACACAAAAAGAATGACTGAACTAGTGGCTGGTCCTCTATGTGATATAGTGGCCCCAATGTAGCTTTTTGACTATTCTTTAAAATTATTCACGGTAAGTGCTGATTGCAGAAGATGTTGTAAAGAGGACTCCTTGAGCACTACTCTCCTGTAAAGATACCCCCAAACAAAAATAAATAAAAGTAAGTATGTGAATGATAGCTCTGGGGATGCTACCTTTTCAAATGTCCAAAGTGAGGCATTTTTTATGGAAAGTTGAAATTTTGCATGACAGACTATATCCATAACCAGTGCAAAGGGGGATTCTTCACTTTGTTTCCAGAAAAAAATAAAAATCTTTTAGAATTTGAGATGTTTTCGCTGTTTGACATCACATTACATGTTTCAGATGAAAAATAATTTTTCACTCAAGTATTACATTTGGGAAATATTTTATAGGTTAATAGGTTCATAGGTAGATACTAGGCTTTTGGCCCTGGGGCCCATACAAGCCCAGCCAAAAAAGTACCCTGGCTTTTGCCACCCAAGAAAATTATTTTCCTGTGCCACTGTCGAGCAGAGCCATAGAAGTGATCCCCGGAGTGAATTTCCTATTTCCCATCCAATCATCAAGATTTTTCTTGAAGAGTGCTAATGAGGAGCTTTATTTGATATAGCTAGGTAGTTTATTCCAGAGTATGGGAAGTCTCTGGGACAGGAATCTATCCCTCTGGCATGTTCTGTTTATTGTGGTGACAAGGTTTAGGTCCCGAGAGCGTGTAGCTCGGAGGGATTGGGATTTCTTTAAGTGGAGCTTGTCCAACAGCTCTGGGTTTGACATAGCTTTGTATGTTAAGCAGAGATCACCTCTGAGTAGGCGATATGTGACGGAATAAAGCCAGAGTTTTTTGAGATGTTCTGCGTAGGGCATCTGTTTGAGGCTGGTAATCCTCTTTGTGAGGTGTTTCTGTGGCCTTTCCAATTGTTGTAGATGTCTT
Organism: Protopterus annectens; assembly: GCF_019279795.1. NCBI lineage: Eukaryota > Metazoa > Chordata > Ceratodontiformes > Protopteridae > Protopterus > Protopterus annectens. The sequence goes on along the minus strand of NC_056745.1, from coordinate 272,198,535 downwards.
GTGAGGTACATACCAAAAGGGGCGTTGTACTCTATAATGGGTCTGATGAGTGATGAGTAGAGGGGAACAATGACCTCTTTTTTTCTGGATGAGAAACCTTTTGTGATGAGGTGTGCCACGTAGAAGGATTTCCTGACTACTGTGGTGATGTCCTTATCAAAGGAGAGACTACTGTCCACCTGTGTCCCAAGGTCTCTTATCACACTTTCGGCATTAAGTATACTACCGCCTATGTTGTAGTTCATGGGTAGAGAGTTTTTACCAAAGGGGGATGTCAATGCACTTTTTGGCATTGAGCTTGAGGCCATGGCTTTGACACCAGGCATCTGTCTCATTGAGGCCCTTTTGTAGGATGTCCACATCGTTAGGATTTTGATTATGGCTCCTAGTTTGCAGTCATCTGTGAACTTCATTAGCCTAAGACCTTCTGTGTTAGCCTGTACTTCAGAGAAGTAGATATCAAACAGGAGAGGACCCAGGACTGAACCCGGTGGTACTCCACTTGTCACTGGTCTGAAGTCAGATTTGGAGTCTGCTACTTTCACAGTGTGGGTTCTGTCAGTGAGCCAGTTGGCAACCCATCTTGTGACATAGGGATTTATACCTAGTTTAGTGAGTTTATCTATAATTCCAGAGTGTAGGATGGTGTTGAAAGCCTTGGCAAGATCTAGATAGGCCGTGTGAACCACCTTACCCTCATCTACTGCTTTGGTGACTGCTTCAAAGAAGTCTATCAGGTTTAGGAGACATGATCTGCCTTTTACAAACGCGAACTGGTTAGGGTCCAGAGTTTGGAGATTACCAATGTCTTTGTTTATAAGTTCCATGATGATACATTCCATGGTCTTGCAGACCAGGCTCGTCAGGCTAATAGGACAGTGGTTCCTGGGGTCTGTGGTGGCTACCCCCTTGTGGAGTAGGATAAACATCATTGTGTGCCATTCAGCAGGCACAAAGCCTGAGGTGAGGCTTTGATGGAACATGGTACTTAGGTGGGGTGCCATTTTTGTCCTAAAAATCTCACGAGATTTGTTGTTTTGCATTATTTTTCCTTTTTTAGGGCAGAACCACCCAAATTGGATGATCCTGCGTAATAAGGGGCAAGTGCTCTGCTCTATATGCTTTTAGCATTGATTCATCAATCCCTTAGGGTTTGGGCCACTCCAGTTGCTAAGGCACACCTCCTCAGGTAATTAAAATGCATTATTTTATTTGAAAGTCATAGGGCAGGATTCAGATGAAGTATTACTGTGATGCTTTACAAGATTATTTGGGGAGTTTTAGTAATGCTATGGCAGTAAAATGTGATTCAGGGACATGAAAGAACTGTACTGAGCAAAGCAGCTCCTTAGTATGTCTCCATACTGAACACTTTGCAGTTAAAAGTGAACATTCTCCCTTCCAACCCACACATTGCTTTTGTACAGGCAACTACAAAAGTACACAGATGCATGCGCATGTGTGCACACACACACATGAATAAACACAAGGCTTTGTAGTACTTCCCCACTGTGGCACAACAGCCCTGTTCCTGCCATAGACAACAGTGGGTGCATGTTGTCAAATGATGATGTGCAGTTTTATAACTACACTCACCAAATAACCTGGTAGAGATTTTCTTTGAATCACTCTGTCATGCTATCCTATTCTGAGCAAAAGCTCCATGGAAGTATATGTGGCTAATTTGCATTAGCCATGCCCTTGAACTGCCACTTCTGCATACAGTATTCTGTACTGCTGCCATAATGGCGTCTCCACAAGCCAGAGTCTTTTTTTATTGCTTTAGCACTATAGCACTGTTTGAATTGGTCCTATATAACACACTGAGCAATTCTGGTAGAGACAGGACTCCACAATGCATTATGTGTTTCTGAATCCTGGAGATTGTATATTCTAGCATATAGGCATACACATAGGTTAAACAGCAGGAATGGCATTAAAAAATCATTACGAGTTCCAAAAAGTAAAGCCAAAAGGTCTTCTTTCATTGACAGTATTTCTTAAAACTGGTGGGTATAGAAGGATTTTTAGGGCTTTTTTTTCTCTTAATGCAGCCCTTGTTAAAAGGTAGCAATAGCAGATATTTTATCTCTTAATGCAACCCTACACATTAAAGTCAGAGTTTGTTATACTAAAATATGAGTCGTGCTTGTCTCTTTTTTTCCACAGCAATATCTTATAATAGTTCTGCTTCTGTTTTATTATTTTTCATTTATGTATGAATCTAGAAAAAAATATATGTTCTTTCTCCATGAATACACATTTATTGCCATTGTTTTAGGTTTATATTGTTCTTTGCTACAAATCTCACTAGTCCTCATATCTCTTAACCTGCTGACATTGAAAATCGGTACAAAGGCCCTTGAAAAGTTGGTACATCCAGCCAAAAATCTGAATGCGTCATTAGCATAACATTTGAATACCAATTAGCACATATCTTTCCCACTTCCAGGAGGAATTTGGGATGCCACTCAGAAATGCGTTAAAAAAACAGACAGTGACAAAAATAATGGAAAAATATCAGTGCATTATCAAAGAGACAATGTAAAATCTGTAGACTTTTAATTAAATATATTACAGATTCTACCATGCAAAGTCATTTATTTTGTTTCTGAAAAAGACAGATGTAAGATGTGTGTCATCTTTCTTTAAATTATTAACAGTCATATGTGCACTTTTTTGTACTAAATAACTTCAAAAATCACATGATGACAGGGATTCAGGAAAATTGCTTGAAGGAGTAAATTACACCTGAAAATGAGACATACCTACAAAAATAGGTACATTCTACGTAGGGGTATATCAGGCCTGAAATAGGCACATTCCTTCAAAAAAGGTACAGTTAACAAGTCTGCCTTTTCCACTCATCCTTTCAGAAGTGAAACCTGGTGGTAGAAACTGAGCACAAGCTCATTGCATTTTCCTGTATTATCTTGCATTACAGATCAGCTGCGGTAATCAGCAAGATCACTGCTTCTCTTTTATGCATCTTATTTCTTAAACAGCCTTTCTCTCCTCCTTAAGAACATGGACCCATGCACTACTGCAGATATTTGAATCACATTAAACATTAACTTTTCTAGCGCTCATGTAGGTCACCTTTTACATGACTAAGTCTCAGAAAAGCAAATCTAAGCAGGCTTCTTTTGACGTTGCTTCCCATTTGTGTCTATACTACCCCTACCGACAGCTGGTGGGTGCTTCACGCAAATAGGCAAATTGGCAATTTTGTCAATGTTTAGATCTTTAAAAACTGCAGCCAGAATTCCTCCTTGCCCTATATAGGTTCATCATTCTACATGTTTGCTATGTATTTTAAGCCTGAGGTATAATTCCACTTTCTGGTTTACT